>NC_048574.1:82082583-82087583 GCF_013265735.2 Oncorhynchus mykiss
TCGCGGTTAATAGTGGCAGACCCTGGCCGTGACCCCTACCTCCTCTCTCCAGCCCTAATAGATCCAGGGTCGCGGTTAATAGTGGCCGACCCTGGCCGTGACCCCTACCTCCTCTCTCCAGCCCTAATAGATCCAGGGTCGCGGTTAATAGTGGCAGACCCTGGCCGTGACCCCTACCTCTCTCTCCACCCCTAATAGATCCAGGGTCGCGGTTAATAGTGGCAGACCCTGGCCGTGACCCCTACCTCCTCTCTCCAGCCCTAATAGATCCAGAGTCGCGGTTAATAGTGGCAGACCCTGGCCGTGACCCCTACCTCCTCTCTCCACCCCTAATAGATCCAGGGTCGTGGTTAATAGTGGCCGACCCTGGCCGTGACCCCTACCTCCTCTCTCCACCCCTAATAGATCCAGGGTCGCGGTTAATAGTGGCCGACCCTGGCCGTGACCCCTACCTCCTCTCTCCAGCCCTAATAGATCCAGGGTCGTGGTTAATAGTGGCCGACCCTGGCCGTGACCCCTACCTCCTCTCTCCACCCCTAATAGATCCAGGGTCGTGGTTAATAGTGGCAGACCCTGGCCGTGACCCCTACCTCCTCTCTCCAGCCCTAATAGATCCAGGGTCGCGGTTAATAGTGGCAGACCCTGGCCGTGACCCCTACCTCCTCTCTCCAGCCCTAATAGATCCAGGGTCGCGGTTAATAGTGGCCGACCCTGGCCGTGACCCCTACCTCCTCTCTCCAGCCCTAATAGATCCAGGGTCGCGGTTAATAGTGGCAGACCCTGGCCGTGACCCCTACCTCCTCTCTCCAGCCCTAATAGATCCAGGGTCGCGGTTAATAGTGGCAGACCCTGGCCGTGACCCCTCCTCTCTCCAGCCCTAATAGATCCAGGGTCGCGGTTAATAGTGGCAGACCCTGGCCGTGACCCCTACCTCCTCTCTCCAGCCCTAATAGATCCAGGGTCGCGGTTAATAGTGGCAGACCCTGGCCGTGACCCCTACCTCCTCTCTCCAGCCCTAATAGATCCAGGGTCGTGGTTAATAGTGGCCGACCCTGGCCGTGACCCCTACCTCCTCTCTCCAGCCCTAATAGATCCAGGGTCGTGGTTAATAGTGGCAGACCCTGGCCGTGAGCCCCCCCTCCTCTCTCCAGCCCTAATAGATCCAGGGTCGCGGTTAATAGTGGCAGACCCTGGCCGTGACCCCTCCCTCCTCTCTTCACCCCTAATAGATCCAGGGTCGTGGTTAATAGTGGCCGACCCTGGCCGTGACCCCTACCTCCTCTCTCCACCCCTAATAGATCCAGGGTCGTGGTTAATAGTGGCCGACCCTGGCCGTGACCCCTACCTCCTCTCTCCACCCCTAATAGATCCAGGGTCGCGGTTAATAGTGGCCGACCCTGGCCGTGACCCCTACCTCCTCTCTCCAGCCCTAATAGATCCAGGGTCGTGGTTAATAGTGGCCGACCCTGGCCGTGACCCCTACCTCCTCTCTCCACCCCTAATAGATCCAGGGTCGTGGTTAATAGTGGCAGACCCTGGCCGTGACCCCTACCTCCTCTCTCCAGCCCTAATAGATCCAGGGTCGCGGTTAATAGTGGCAGACCCTGGCCGTGACCCCTACCTCCTCTCTCCAGCCCTAATAGATCCAGGGTCGCGGTTAATAGTGGCCGACCCTGGCCGTGACCCCTACCTCCTCTCTCCAGCCCTAATAGATCCAGGGTCGCGGTTAATAGTGGCAGACCCTGGCCGTGACCCCTACCTCCTCTCTCCAGCCCTAATAGATCCAGGGTCGCGGTTAATAGTGGCAGACCCTGGCCGTGACCCCTCCTCTCTCCAGCCCTAATAGATCCAGGGTCGCGGTTAATAGTGGCAGACCCTGGCCGTGACCCCTACCTCCTCTCTCCAGCCCTAATAGATCCAGGGTCGCGGTTAATAGTGGCAGACCCTGGCCGTGACCCCTACCTCCTCTCTCCAGCCCTAATAGATCCAGGGTCGTGGTTAATAGTGGCCGACCCTGGCCGTGACCCCTACCTCCTCTCTCCAGCCCTAATAGATCCAGGGTCGTGGTTAATAGTGGCAGACCCTGGCCGTGAGCCCCCCCTCCTCTCTCCAGCCCTAATAGATCCAGGGTCGCGGTTAATAGTGGCAGACCCTGGCCGTGACCCCTCCCTCCTCTCTTCACCCCTAATAGATCCAGGGTCGTGGTTAATAGTGGCAGACCCTGGCCGTGACCCCTACCTCCTCTCTCCACCCCTAATAGATCCAGGGTCGTGGTTAATAGTGGCCGACCCTGGCCGTGACCCCTACCTCCTCTCTCCAGCCCTAATAGATCCAGGGTCGTGGTTAATAGTGGCAGACCCTGGCCGTGAGCCCCCCCTCCTCTCTCCACCCCTAATAGATCCAGGGTCGCGGTTAATAGTGGCAGACCCTGGCCGTGACCCCTACCTCCTCTCTCCAGCCCTAATAGATCCAGGGTCATGGTTAATAGTGGCCGACCCTGGCCGTGACCCCTACCTCCTCTCTCCAGCCCTAATAGATCCAGGGTCGCGGTTAATAGTGGCCGACCCTGGCCGTGACCCCTACCTCTCTCTCCAGCCCTAATAGATCCAGGGTCGCGGTTAATAGTGGCAGACCCTGGCCGTGAGCCCCCCCTCCTCTCTCCAGCCCTGATAGATCCAGGGTCGCGGTTAATAGTGGCCGACCCTGGCCGTGACCCCTACCTCCTCTCTCCAGCCCTAATAGATCCAGGGTCGCGGTTAATAGTGGCAGACCCTGGCCGTGACCCCTACCTCCTCTCTCCAGCCCTAATAGATCCAGGGTCGCGGTTAATAGTGGCAGACCCTGGCCGTGACCCCTACCTCTCTCTCCAGCCCTAATAGATCCAGGGTCGCGGTTAATAGTGGCAGACCCTGGCCGTGAGCCCCCCCTCCTCTCTCCAGCCCTGATAGATCCAGGGTCGCGGTTAATAGTGGCAGACCCTGGCCGTGACCCCTCCTCTCTCCAGCCCTAATAGATCCAGGGTCGCGGTTAATAGTGGCAGACCCTGGCCGTGACCCCTACCTCCTCTCTCCAGCCCTAATAGATCCAGGGTCGCGGTTAATAGTGGCAGACCCTGGCCGTGACCCCTACCTCCTCTCTCCAGCCCTAATAGATCCAGGGTCGTGGTTAATAGTGGCCGACCCTGGCCGTGACCCCTACCTCCTCTCTCCAGCCCTGATAGATCCAGGGTCGCGGTTAATAGTGGCAGACCCTGGCCGTGACCCCTCCTCTCTCCAGCCCTAATAGATCCAGGGTCGCGGTTAATAGTGGCAGACCCTGGCCGTGACCCCTACCTCCTCTCTCCAGCCCTAATAGATCCAGGGTCGCGGTTAATAGTGGCAGACCCTGGCCGTGACCCCTACCTCCTCTCTCCAGCCCTAATAGATCCAGGGTCGTGGTTAATAGTGGCCGACCCTGGCCGTGACCCCTACCTCCTCTCTCCAGCCCTAATAGATCCAGGGTCGTGGTTAATAGTGGCAGACCCTGGCCGTGAGCCCCCCCTCCTCTCTCCAGCCCTAATAGATCCAGGGTCGCGGTTAATAGTGGCAGACCCTGGCCGTGACCCCTCCCTCCTCTCTTCACCCCTAATAGATCCAGGGTCGTGGTTAATAGTGGCAGACCCTGGCCGTGACCCCTACCTCCTCTCTCCACCCCTAATAGATCCAGGGTCGTGGTTAATAGTGGCCGACCCTGGCCGTGACCCCTACCTCCTCTCTCCAGCCCTAATAGATCCAGGGTCGTGGTTAATAGTGGCAGACCCTGGCCGTGAGCCCCCCCTCCTCTCTCCAGCCCTAATAGATCCAGGGTCGCGGTTAATAGTGGCAGACCCTGGCCGTGACCCCTACCTCCTCTCTCCAGCCCTAATAGATCCAGGGTCGTGGTTAATAGTGGCCGACCCTGGCCGTGACCCCTACCTCCTCTCTCCAGCCCTAATAGATCCAGGGTCGCGGTTAATAGTGGCCGACCCTGGCCGTGACCCCTACCTCTCTCTCCAGCCCTAATAGATCCAGGGTCGCGGTTAATAGTGGCAGACCCTGGCCGTGAGCCCCCCCTCCTCTCTCCAGCCCTGATAGATCCAGGGTCGCGGTTAATAGTGGCCGACCCTGGCCGTGACCCCTACCTCCTCTCTCCAGCCCTAATAGATCCAGGGTCGCGGTTAATAGTGGCCGACCCTGGCCGTGACCCCTACCTCCTCTCTCCAGCCCTAATAGATCCAGGGTCGCGGTTAATAGTGGCAGACCCTGGCCGTGAGCCCCCCCTCCTCTCTCCAGCCCTAATAGATCCAGGGTCGCGGTTAATAGTGGCAGACCCTGGCCGTGACCCCTACCTCCTCTCTCCACCCCTAATAGATCCAGGGTCGTGGTTAATAGTGGCCGACCCTGGCCGTGACCCCTACCTCCTCTCTCCAGCCCTAATAGATCCAGGGTCGTGGTTAATAGTGGCAGACCCTGGCCGTGAGCCCCCCCTCCTCTCTCCACCCCTAATAGATCCAGGGTCGCGGTTAATAGTGGCAGACCCTGGCCGTGACCCCTACCTCCTCTCTCCAGCCCTAATAGATCCAGGGTCATGGTTAATAGTGGCCGACCCTGGCCGTGACCCCTACCTCCTCTCTCCAGCCCTAATAGATCCAGGGTCGCGGTTAATAGTGGCCGACCCTGGCCGTGACCCCTACCTCTCTCTCCAGCCCTAATAGATCCAGGGTCGCGGTTAATAGTGGCAGACCCTGGCCGTGAGCCCCCCCTCCTCTCTCCAGCCCTGATAGATCCAGGGTCGCGGTTAATAGTGGCCGACCCTGGCCGTGACCCCTACCTCCTCTCTCCAGCCCTAATAGATCCAGGGTCGCGGTTAATAGTGGCAGACCCTGGCCGTGACCCCTACCTCCTCTCTCCAGCCCTAATAGATCCAGGGTCGCGGTTAATAGTGGCAGACCCTGGCCGTGACCCCTACCTCTCTCTCCAGCC
>NC_048574.1:82092583-82105083 GCF_013265735.2 Oncorhynchus mykiss
TTAGACCAGAGCCCTATGGCCCCCTATGTAGTGCACTACTTTAGACCAGAGCCCTATGGCACCCTATTCCCTATATAGTGCACTACTTTAGACCAGAGCCCTATGGCACCCTATTCCCTATGTAGTGCACTACTTTAGACCAGAGCCCTATGGCACCCTATTCCCTATTGAAGTGCACTACTTTAGACCAGAGCCCTATTCCCTATATAGTGCACTACTTTAGACCAGAGCCCTTTGGCACCCTATTCCCTGTATAGTGAACTACTATAGACCAGAGCCCTATTCCCTATATAGTGGTACTACTATAGACCAGAGCCCTATTCCCTATATAGTGGTACTACTATAGACCAGAGCCCTATTCCCTATATAGTGGTACTACTATAGACCAGAGCCCTATGGCACCCTATTCCCTATAGTGAGAGAGGGGGGCCATGTTCTCCTCTCATCATGTTGATCTGTCTATGGCACCCTATTCCCTATAGTGAGAGAGGGGGGCCATGTTCTCCTCTCATCATGTTGATCTGTCTATGGCACCCTATCCCCTATATAGTACACTACTATAGACCAGAGCCCTATGGCACCCTATTCCCTATAGTGAGAGAGGGGGGCCATGTTCTCCTCTCATCATGTTGATCTGTCTATGGCACCCTATTCCCTATAGTGAGAGAGGGGGGCCATGTTCTCCTCTCATCGTGTTGATCTGTCTATGGCACCCTATTCCCTATAGTGAGAGAGGGGGGGCCATGTTCTCCTCTCATCATGTTGATCTGTCTATGGCACCCTATTCCCTATAGTGAGAGAGGGGGGCCATGTTCTCCTCTCATCGTGTTGATCTGTCTATGGCCCCCTATTCCCTATAGTGAGAGAGGGGGGGCCATGTTCTCCTCTCATCGTGTTGATCTGTCTATGGCACCCTATTCCCTATAGTGAGAGAGGGGGGCCATGTTCTCCTCTCATCGTGTTGATCTGTCTATGGCACCCTATTCCCTATAGTGAGAGAGGGGGGGCCATGTTCTCCTCTCATCGTGTTGATCTGTCTATGGCACCCTATTCCCTATAGTGAGAGAGGGGGGCCATGTTCTCCTCTCATCGTGTTGATCTGTCTATGGCACCCTATTCCCTATAGTGAGAGAGGGGGGCCATGTTCTCCTCTCATCGTGTTGATCTGTCTATGGCACCCTATTCCCTATAGTGAGAGAGGGGGGCCATGTTCTCCTCTCATCATGTTGATTTGTCTATGGCACCCTATTCCCTATAGTGAGAGAGGGGGGGCCATGTTCTCCTCTCATCGTGTTGATCTGTCTATGGCACCCTATTCCCTATAGTGAGAGAGGGGGGCCATGTTCTCCTCTCATCATGTTGATTTGTCTATGGCACCCTATTCCCTATAGTGAGAGAGGGGGGCCATGTTCTCCTCTCATCATGTTGATTTGTCTATGGCACCCTATTCCCTATAGTGAGAGAGGGGGGCCATGTTCTCCTCTCATCGTGTTGATCTGTCTGCGTAGCGTCGGAGAGCAAACGCCAGCGTCTGGACTATGAGGAGATAACTCCCTGTCTGAAGGACGTCACGCTGGTCTGGGAGAGCATGCTGGGAACTCAGGCCAGGTCGAAGGTCAAGTTCAACACCGACACGGTCCACTCTGCTGTCGAACAGGGTAAACACACACGCACGCGCACACACACACACACACACACACACACACACATACACACACACACACACACACACACACACACACACACACACACAGCAAGGCCACTGGAATATCAGGTGGTTTAACACACCTCTAATGCAACTCTCTATATATACACCTCCCTCCCATCTCTCCCTCCCCCATCTCTCCCTCTCTCCCCATCCCCTCCCCCCCATCTCTCCCTCCCCCATCTCTCCCTCTCTCTCCCTCCCCCATCTCTCCCTCCCCCATCTCTCCCTCCCCCATCTCTCCCTCCCCCATCTCTCCCTCCTCCCCCCATCTCTCCCTCCCCATCTCTCTCTCTCTCTCTCTCTCTCTCTCTCTCTCTCTCTCTCTCTCTCTCTCTCCCCCCTTTTCTCTCTCTCTCTCTCTCTCTCTCTCTCTCTCTCTCTCTCTCTCTCTCTCTCTCTCTCTCTCTCTCTCTCTCTCTCTCTCTCTCTCTCTCTCTCTCTCTCTCTCCCTCCATCTCTCCCTCCCTCCATCTCTCCCTCCCCCCATCTCTCCCTCCTCCCCCCATCTCTCCCTCCCCCCATCTCTCTCTCCCTCCCCCCATCTCTCTCTCCCTCCCCCATCTCTCTCCCCCCCCCCTCCCCAGGAGTTCCTAGACAGTACAGAGGAGAGGTGTGGAAGTTCCTGTCAGAGCAGTTTGTATTGAGACAACCGGTTCCTGTCAGATCTCCATCTGACAACAGGCCTTATAAAGAACTGCTGAAACAACTGACCTCCCAACAGCACGCCATCCTCATAGACCTGGGTGAGACCCTATACTATACACTACACACTACACCCTACAGCACGCCATCCTCATAGACCTGGGTGAGACCCTATACTATACACTACACACTACACCCTACAGCACGCCATCCTCATAGACCTGGGTGAGACCCTATACTATACACTACACCCTACACCCTACAGCACGCCATCCTCATAGACCTGGGTGAGACCCTATACTATACACTACACACTACACCCTACAGCACGCCATCCTCATAGACCTGGGTGAGACCCTATACTATACACTACACCCTACACCCTACAGCACGCCATCCTCATAGACCTGGGTGAGACCCTATACTATACACTACACCCTACACCCTACAGCACGCCATCCTCATAGACCTGGGTGAGACCCTATACTATACACTACACACTACACCCTACAGCACGCCATCCTCATAGACCTGGGTGAGACCCTATACTATACACTACACCCTACAGCACGCCATCCTCATAGACCTGGGTGAGACCCTATACTACACACTACACCCTACACCCTACAGCACGCCATCCTCATAGACCTGGGTGAGACCCTATACTATACACTACACCCTACACCACGCCATCCTCATAGACCTGGGTGAGACCCTATACTATACACTACACCCTACACCCTACAGCACGCCATCCTCATAGACCTGGGTGAGACCCTATACTATACACTACACCCTACACCACGCCATCCTCATAGACCTGGGTGAGACCCTATACTATACACTACACCCTACACCCTACAGCACGCCATCCTCATAGACCTGGGTGAGACCCTATACTATACACTACACACTACACCCTACAGCACGCCATCCTCATAGACCTGGGTGAGACCCTATACTATACACTACACACTACACCCTACAGCACGCCATCCTCATAGACCTGGGTGAGACCCTATACTATACACTACACACTACACACTACACACTACACCCTACACACTACACACTACACCCTACAGCACGCCATCCTCATAGACCTGGGTAAGACCCTATACTACACACTATACACTACACCCTACACACGCCATCCTCATAGACCTGGGTGAGACCCTATACTATACACTATACACTACACCCTACAGCACGCCATCCTCATAGACCTGGGTGAGACCCTACACTATACACTATACACTACACCCTACACACTACACCCTACAGCACGCCATCCTCATAGACCTGGGTGAGACCCTATACTACACACTATACACTACACCCTACAGCACGCCATCCTCATAGACCTGGGTGAGACCCTATACTATACACTACACCCTACACCCTACAGCACGCCATCCTCATAGACCTGGGTGAGACCCTATACTATACCCTACACCCTACACCCTACAGCACGCCATCCTCATAGACCTGGGTGAGACCCTATACTATACACTATACACTACACCCTACACACTACACCCTACAGCACGCCATCCTCATAGACCTGGGTGAGACCCTATACTACACACTATACACTACACCCTACAGCACGCCATCCTCATAGACCTGGGTAAGACCCTATACTATACACTACACACTACACACTACACCCTACAGCACGCCATCCTCATAGACCTGGGTGAGACCCTACACTATACACTACACCCTACACCCTACACACTACAGCACGCCATCCTCATAGACCTGGGTGAGACCCTATACTATACACTACACCCTACACCCTACAGCACGCCATCCTCATAGACCTGGGTGAGACCCTATACTATACACTACACCCTACACACTACAGCACGCCATCCTCATAGACCTGGGTGAGACCCTATACTATACACTACACCCTACACACTACAGCACGCCATCCTCATAGACCTGGGTGAGACCCTATACTATACACTACACCCTACACCCTACACCCTACAGCACGCCATCCTCATAGACCTGGGTGAGACCCTATACTATACACTACACCCTACACCCTACAGCACGCCATCCTCATAGACCTGGGTGAGACCCTATACTATACACTACACCCTACACCCTACACCCTACAGCACGCCATCCTCATAGACCTGGGTGAGACCCTATACTACACACTATACACTACACACTACACACTACAGCACGCCATCCTCATAGACCTGGGTGAGACCCTATACTACACCCTACACCCTACACACTATACACTACACACTATACACTACACACTACAGCACGCCATCCTCATAGACCTGGGTGAGACCCTATACTACACACTATACACTACACACTACACACTACAGCACGCCATCCTCATAGACCTGGGTGAGACCCTATACTACACCCTACACCCTACACACTATACACTACACACTATACACTACACCCTACAGCACGCCATCCTCATAGACCTGGGTGAGACCCTATACTACACCCTACACACTATACACTACACACTATACCCTACACCCTACAGCACGCCATCCTCATAGACCTGGGTGAGACCCTATACTACACCCTACACCCTACACACTATACACTACACACTACAGCACGCCATCCTCATAGACCTGGGTGAGACCCTATACTACACACTACACCCTACAGCACGCCATCCTCATAGACCTGGGTGAGACCCTATACTATACACCACACCCTACACCCTACACACTACACACTATACACTACACACTACAGCACGCCATCCTCATAGACCTGGGTGAGACCCTATACTATACACTACACACTACACCCTACACCCTACACACTACACCCTACAGCACGCCATCCTCATAGACCTGGGTGAGACCCTATACTATACACTATACACTACACCCTGCACACTACACCCTACAGCACGCCATCCTCATAGACCTGGGTGAGACCCTATACTACACACTACACACTACACCCTACAGCACGCCATCCTCATAGACCTGCGTGAGACCCTATACTATACACTACACACTATACCCTACACACTACACCCTACACACTACACCCTACAGCACGCCATCCTCATAGACCTGGGTGAGACCCTATACTATACACTACACACTACACCCTACACCCTACACCCTACAGCACGCCATCCTCATAGACCTGGGTGAGACCCTATACTATACACTACACACTACACCCTACACCCTACACACTACAGCACGCCATCCTCATAGACCTGGGTGAGACCCTATACTATACACTACACCCTACACCCTACACACTACACCCTATACACTACACCCTACAGCACGCCATCCTCATAGACCTGGGTGAGACCCTATACTATACACTACACACTACACACTACACACTACACCCTACACACTATACACTACACACTACAACACACCATCCTCATAGACCTGGGTGAGACCCTATACTACACACTACACCCTATACACTACACACTATACACTACACACTACACCCTACACACTACACCCTACACCCTACAGCACGCCATCCTCATAGACCTGGGTGAGACCCTATACTACACACTACACCCTATACACTACACACTATACACTACACCCTACACACTACACCCTACACCCTACAGCACGCCATCCTCATAGACCTGGGTGAGACCCTATACTATACACTACACACTATACACTATACACTACACCCTACACACTACACCCTACACCCTACAGCACGCCATCCTCATAGACCTGGGTGAGACCCTATACTATACACTATACACTACACCCTACACACTACAGCACGTCATCCTCATAGACCTGGGTGAGACCCTATACTACACACTACACACTACACCCTATACACTACACACTACAGCACGCCATCCTCATAGACCTGGGTGAGACCCTATACTACACACTACACCCTACAGCACGCCATCCTCATAGACCTGGGTGAGACCCTATACTACACACTACACCACGCCATCCTCATAGACCTGGGTGAGACCCTATACTACACACTACACCCTACAGCACGCCATCCTCATAGACCTGGGTGAGACCCTACACTACACACTACACACTACACCCTACACCCTACACACTACACACTACACACTACACCCTACAGCACACCATCCTCATAGACCTGGGTGAGACCCTATACTACACACTACACCCTACACCCTACAGCACGCCATCCTCATAGACCTGGGTGAGACCCTATACTATACACTACACACTACACACTACACCCTACACACTACACACTACACCCTACAGCACGCCATCCTCATAGACCTGGGTGAGACCCTATACTACACACTACACACTACACCCTACAGCACGCCATCCTCATAGACCTGGGTGAGACCCTACACTACACACTACACACTACACCCTACACCCTACACACTACACACTACACACTACACCCTACAGCACGCCATCCTCATAGACCTGGGTGAGACCCTATACTACACACTACACCCTACAGCACGCCATCCTCATAGACCTGGGTGAGACCCTATACTACACACTACACACTACACCCTACAGCACGCCATCCTCATAGACCTGGGTGAGACCCTACACTATACACTATACACTACACACTACACACTACACACTACACACTACAGCACGCCATCCTCATAGACCTGGGTGAGACCCTATACTATACACTACACACTACACACTATACACTACACCCTACACCCTACAGCACGCCATCCTCATAGACCTGGGTGAGACCCTATACTACACACTATACACTACACACTACAGCACGCCATCCTCATAGACCTGGGTAAGACCCTATACTACACACTATACACTACACCCTACACACTACACACTACACCCTACAGCACGCCATCCTCATAGACCTGGGTGAGACCCTATACTACACACTATACACTACACACTACAGCACGCCATCCTCATAGACCTGGGTGAGACCCTATACTATACACTACACACTATACCCTACACACTACACCCTACACACTACACCCTACAGCACGCCATCCTCATAGACCTGGGTGAGACCCTATACTATACACTACACCCTACACCCTACAGCACGCCATCCTCATAGACCTGGGTAAGACCCTATACTATATACTACACACTACACCCTACACCCTACAGCACGCCATCCTCATAGACCTGGGTGAGACCCTATACTATACACTACACACTACACCCTACAGCACGCCATCCTCATAGACCTGGGTGAGACCCTATACTATACACTACACACTACACCCTACAGCACGCCATCCTCATAGACCTGGGTGAGACCCTATACTATACACTACACACTACACTACACCCTACAGCACGCTATCCTCATAGACCTGGGTGAGACCCTATACTATACACTACACACTACACCCTACAGCACGCCATCCTCATAGACCTGGGTGAGACCCTATACTACACACTACACCCTACACCCTACACCCTACAGCACGCCATCCTCATAGACCTGGGTGAGACCCTATACTATACACTACACACTACACACTACACACTACACCCTACACACTACACACTACACCCTACAGCACGCCATCCTCATAGACCTGGGTGAGACCCTATACTATACACTACACACTACACACTACACACTACACACTACACACTACACGCTACAGCACGCCATCCTCATAGACCTGGGTGAGACCCTATACTACACACTATACACTACACACTACACACTACACACTATACACTACACACTATACACAACACACTACACACTACAGCACGCCATCCTCATAGACCTGGGTGAGACCCTATACTATACACTACACCCTACAGCACGCCATCCTCATAGACCTGGGTGAGACCCTATACTACACACTACACCCTACACACTACACCCTACACCCTACAGCACGCCATCCTCATAGACCTGGGTGAGACCCTATACTATACACTACACACTACACCCTACAGCACGCCATCCTCATAGACCTGGGTGAGACCCTATACTATACACTACACACTACACCCTACAGCACGCCATCCTCATAGACCTGGGTGAGACCCTATACTATACACTACACACTACACCCTACAGCACGCCATCCTCATAGACCTGGGTGAGACCCTATACTATACACTACACACTACACCCTACAGCACGCCATCCTCATAGACCTGGGTGAGACCCTATACTACACACTATACACTACACCCTACACACTACACCCTACACACTACACACTACACCCTACAGCACGCCATCCTCATAGACCTGGGTGAGACCCTATACTATACACTACACACTACACCCTACAGCACGCCATCCTCATAGACCTGGGTGAGACCCTATACTACACACTATACACTACACCCTACACACTACACCCTACACACTACACACTACACCCTACAGCACGCCATCCTCATAGACCTGGGTGAGACCCTATACTATACACTACACACTACACCCTACAGCACGCCATCCTCATAGACCTGGGTGAGACCCTATACTATACACTACACCCTACAGCACGCCATCCTCATAGACCTGGGTGAGACCCTATACTATACACTACACACTATACCCTACACACTACACCCTACACACTACACCCTACAGCACGCCATCCTCATAGACCTGGGTGAGACCCTATACTATACACTACACACTACACCCTACAGCACGCCATCCTCATAGACCTGGGTGAGACCCTATACTATACACTACACCCTACACCCTACAGCACGCCATCCTCATAGACCTGGGTGAGACCCTATACTATACACTACACCCTACACCCTACAGCACGCCATCCTCATAGACCTGGGTGAGACCCTATACTATACACTATACACTACACCCTACACCCTACAGCACGCCATCCTCATAGACCTGGGTGAGACCCTATACTATACACTACACCCTACACCCTACAGCACGCCATCCTCATAGACCTGGGTGAGACCCTATACTATACACTACACACTACACCCTACAGCACGCCATCCTCATAGACCTGGGTGAGACCCTATACTATACACTACACACTACACACTACACACTACACCCTACAGCACGCCATCCTCATAGACCTGGGTGAGACCCTATACTATACACTACACACTACACCCTACACACTACACACTACACACTACACCCTACAGCACGCCATCCTCATAGACCTGGGTGAGACCCTATACTACACACTACACCCTACAGCACGCCATCCTCATAGACCTGGGTGAGACCCTACACTACACACTACACACTACACCCTACACACTACACACTACACACTACACCCTACAGCACGCCATCCTCATAGACCTGGGTGAGACCCTATACTACACACTACACACTACACCCTACAGCACGCCATCCTCATAGACCTGGGTGAGACCCTATACTATACACTACACACTACACCCTACAGCACGCCATCCTCATAGACCTGGGTGAGACCCTATACTATACACTACACACTACACCCTACAGCACGCCATCCTCATAGACCTGGGTGAGACCCTATACTATACACTACACCCTACACCCTACAGCACGCCATCCTCATAGACCTGGGTGAGACCCTATACTATACACTACACACTACACACTACACCCTACACACTACACACTACACACTACATCCTACAGCACGCCATCCTCATAGACCTGGGTGAGACCCTATACTACACACTACACACTACACCCTACAGCACGCCATCCTCATAGACCTGGGTGAGACCCTACACTACACACTACACCCTACACCCTACACACTACACACTACACACTACACCCTACAGCACGCCATCCTCATAGACCTGGGTGAGACCCTATACTACACACTACACACTACACACTATACACTACACACTACACACTACACCCTACAGCACGCCATCCTCATAGACCTGGGTGAGACCCTACACTACACACTACACCCTACACCCTACACACTACACACTACACACTACACCCTACAGCACGCCATCCTCATAGACCTGGGTGAGACCCTATACTATACACTACACACTACACACTACACACTACACCCTACACCCTACAGCACGCCATCCTCATAGACCTGGGTGAGACCCTATACTATACACTATACACTACACACTACAGCACGCCATCCTCATAGACCTGGGTGAGACCCTATACTCTACACTACACACTACACACTATACACTACACCCTACACCCTACAGCACGCCATCCTCATAGACCTGGGTGAGACCCTATACTACACACTATACACTACACACTACACCCTACACACTACACCCTACAGCACGCCATCCTCATAGACCTGGGTGAGACCCTATACTATACACCACACCCTACACCCTACAGCACGCCATCCTCATAGACCTGGGTGAGACCCTATACTATACACTACACACTATACCCTACACACTACACCCTACACACTACACCCTACAGCACGCCATCCTCATAGACCTGGGTGAGACCCTATACTATACACTACACCCTACACCCTACAGCACGCCATCCTCATAGACCTGGGTGAGACCCTATACTACACACTACACACTACACACTACACCCTACAGCACGCCATCCTCATAGACCTGGGTGAGACCCTATACTATACACTACACACTACACCCTACAGCACGCCATCCTCATAGACCTGGGTGAGACCCTATACTACACACTACACCCTACACCCTACACCCTACAGCACGCCATCCTCATAGACCTGGGTGAGACCCTATACTATACACTACACACTACACACTACACACTACACCCTACACACTACACACTACACACTACACACTACACACTATACACTACACACTATACACAACACACTACACACTACAGCACGCCATCCTCATAGACCTGGGTGAGACCCTATACTATACACTACACCCTACAGCACGCCATCCTCATAGACCTGGGTGAGACCCTATACTACACACTACACCCTACACCCTACACCCTACAGCACGCCATCCTCATAGACCTGGGTGAGACCCTATACTATACACTACACACTACACACTACACACTACACCCTACACACTACACACTACACACTACACACTATACACTATACACTACACCCTACACACTACACCCTACACCCTACAGCACGCCATCCTCATAGACCTGGGTGAGACCCTATACTATACACTACACACTACACACTACACCCTACAGCACGCCATCCTCATAGACCTGGGTGAGACCCTATACTATACACTACACCCTACAGCACGCCATCCTCATAGACCTGGGTGAGACCCTATACTATACACTACACCCTACACCCTACAGCACGCCATCCTCATAGACCTGGGTGAGACCCTATACTATACACTACACACTACACCCTACAGCACGCCATCCTCATAGACCTGGGTGAGACCCTATACTATACACTACACCCTACACCCTACACACTACACACTACACACTACACCCTACAGCACGCCATCCTCATAGACCTGGGTGAGACCCTATACTATACACTACACACTACACCCTACATCACGCCATCCTCATAGACCTGGGTGAGACCCTATACTATACACTACACCCTACACCCTACAGCACGCCATCCTCATAGACCTGGGTGAGACCCTATACTATACACTACACACTACACACTACACCCTACACCCTACAGCACGCCATCCTCATAGACCTGGGTGAGACCCTATACTATACACTACACCCTACACCCTACAGCACGCCATCCTCATAGACCTGGGTGAGACCCTATACTATACACTACACACTACACCCTACAGCACGCCATCCTCATAGACCTGGGTGAGACCCTATACTACACACTATACACTACACCCTACACACTACACCCTACAGCACGCCATCCTCATAGACCTGGGTGAGACCCTATACTACACACTATACACTACACCCTACAGCACGCCATCCTCATAGACCTGGGTAAGACCCTATACTATACACTACACCCTACACCCTACAGCACGCCATCCTCATAGACCTGGGTGAGACCCTATACTATACACTACACCCTACACCCTACAGCACGCCATCCTCATAGACCTGGGTGAGACCCTACACTACATCCTACACACTACACGCTACACACTACACCCTACAGCACGCCATCCTCATAGACCTGGGTGAGACCCTACACCCTACA
>NC_048574.1:82110083-82115083 GCF_013265735.2 Oncorhynchus mykiss
ACATGATGATACTACAGGTACCACACCAAGCAGTACAGACCTGACATGATGATACTACAGGTACCACACCAAGCAGTACAGACCTGACATGATGATACTACAGGTACCACACCAAGCAGTACAGACCTGACATGATGATACTACAGGTACCACACCAAGCAGTACAGACCTGACATGATGATACTACAGGTACCACACCAAGCAGTACAGACCTGACATGATGATACTACAGGTACCACACCAAGCAGTACAGACCTGACATGATGATACTACAGGTACCACACCAAGCAGTACAGACCTGACATGATGATACTACAGGTACCACACCAAGCAGTACAGACCTGACATGATGATACTACAGGTACCACACCAAGCAGTACAGAGCTGACATGATGATACTACAGGTACCACACCAAGCAGTACAGACCTGACATGATGATACTACAGGTACCACACCAAGCAGTACAGACCTGACATGATGATACTACAGGTACCACACCAAGCAGTACAGACCTGACATGATGATACTACAGGTACCACACCAAGCAGTACAGACCTGACATGATGATACTACAGGTACCACACCAAGCAGTACAGACCTGACATGATAATACTACAGGTACCACACCAAGCAGGACAGACCTGACATGACGATACTACAGGTACCACACCAAGCAGTACAGACCTGACATGACGATACTACAGGTACCACACCAAGCAGTACAGACCTGACATGATGATACTACAGGTACCACACCAAGCAGTACAGACCTGACATGATGATACTACAGGTACCACACCAAGCAGTACAGACCTGACATGATGATACTACAGGTACCACACCAAGCAGTACAGACCTGACATGATGATACTACAGGTACCACACCAAGCAGTACAGACCTGACATGATGATACTACAGGTACCACACCAAGCAGTACAGACCTGACATGATGATACTACAGGTACCACACCAAGCAGTACAGACCTGACATGATGATACTACAGGTACCACACCAAGCAGTACAGACCTGACATGATGATACTACAGGTACCACACCAAGCAGTACAGACCTGACATGATGATACTACAGGTACCACACCAAGCAGTACAGACCTGACATGATGATACTACAGGTACCACACCAAGCAGTACAGACCTGACATGATGATACTACAGGTACCACACCAAGCAGTACAGACCTGACATGATGATACTACAGGTACCACACCAAGCAGTACAGACCTGACATGATGATACTACAGGTACCACACCAAGCAGTACAGACCTGACATGATGATACTACAGGTACCACACCAAGCAGTACAGACCTGACATGATGATACTACAGGTACCACACCAAGCAGTACAGACCTGACATGATGATACTACAGGTACCACACCAAGCAGTACAGACCTGACATGATGATACTACAGGTACCACACCAAGCAGTACAGACCTGACATGATGATACTACAGGTACCACACCAAGCAGTACAGACCTGACATGATGATACTACAGGTACCACACCAAGCAGTACAGACCTGACATGATGATACTACAGGTACCGCACCAAGCAGTACAGACCTGACATGATGATACTACAGGTACCACACCAAGCAGTACAGACCTGACATGATGATACTACAGGAACCAGCCTCCCTGTGCAACACCTTGTAGAGCCCCGACGAATTGAGTCTGTTATTCTGAGGGCAATAGCGGATGCAACTCAACATGGGGAAGCTGTTCTTTAAGTTTTGTTCACTCAGTGTATGTCCGTCTCCCCCCACCAGATTCAGATGTACCAGCTGTCTCGTCTCCTCCATGACTACCACAGAGACCTGTACGTCCATCTGGAACAGCATGAGATAGGACCGTCTCTCTACGCTGCTCCCTGGTTCCTCACGGCCTTCGCCTCGCACTTCCCTCTGGGCTTCGTAGCCAGGGTGTTTGGTAAGTTACCTCTGGGCTTCGTAGCCAGGGTGGTTGGTTAGTTACCTCTAGGCTTCGTAGCCAGGGTGTTTGGTAAGTTACCTCTGGGCTTCGTAGCCAGGGTGTTTGGTAAGTTACCTCTGGGCTTCGTAGCCAGGGTGTTTGGTTAGTTACCTGTGGGCTTCGTAGCTAGGGTGTTTGGTTAGTTACCTCTGGGCTTCGTAGCCAGGGTGTTGGTAAGTTACCTCTGGGCTTCGTAGCCAGGGTGTTTGGTTAGTTACCTCTGGGCTTCGTAGCCAGGGTGTTTGGTAAGTTACCTCTGGGCTTCGTAGCCAGGGTGTTTGGTTAGTTACCTCTAGGCTTCGTAGCCAGGGTGTTTGGTAAGTTCGCTCTGGGCTTAGTAGCCAGGGTGTTTGGTAAGTTATCTCTGGGCTTCGTAGCCAGGGTGTTTGGTAAGTTATCTCTGGGCTTCGTAGCCAGGGTGTTTGGTAAGTTATCTCTGGGCTTCGTAGCCAGGGTGTTTGGTTAGTTACCTCTATGCTTCGTAGCCAGGGTGGTTGGTTAGTTACCTCTATGCTTCGTAGCTAGGGTGTTTTGTTAGTTACCTCTGGGCTTCGTAGCCATGGTGTTTGGTTAGTTACCTCTATGCTTCGTAGCCAGGGTGTTTGGTTAGTTACCTCTATGCTTCGTAGCCAGGGTGTTTGGTTAGTTACCTCTATGCTTCATAGCCAGGGTGTTTGGTTAGTTACCTCTATGCTTCGTAGCCAGGGTGTTTGGTTAGTTACCTCTATGCTTCGTAGCTAGGGTGTTTGGTTAGTTACCTCTGGGCTTCGTAGCCAGGGTGTTTGGTTAGTTACCTCTATGCTTCGTAGCTAGGGTGTTTGGTTAGTTACCTGTGGGCTTCGTAGCCATGGTGTTTGGTAAGTTATCTCTGGTCTTCGTAGCCAGGGTGTTTGGTTAGTTACCTCTGGGCTTCGTAGCCAGGGTGTTTGGTTAGTTACCTCTGGGCTTCGTTGCCAGGGTGTTTGGTTAGTTACCTCTGGGCTTCGTAGCCAGGGTGTTTGGTAAGTTACCTCTGGGCTTCGTAGCCAGGGTGTTTGGTAAGTTACCTCTGGGCTTCGTAGCCAGGGTGTTTGGTAAGTTACCTCTATGCTTCGTAGCCAGGGTGTTTGGTAAGTTACCTCTGGGCTTCGTAGCCAGGGTAGTTGGTAAGAAAGCAGAGAGTAATGTTGAGTGTCTTTAGTCGGAATGGAAAGGGGTAGAGGTGGAGTTGTATGAGGAGGAGGTGTTTGAGGAGGAGGTGTGTATTCTATGTAATGTTGAGTGTCTTTAGTAGGAATGGAAAGGGGTAGAGGAGAAGGTGGAGGTGTATGAGGAGAAGGTGGAGGTGTATGAGGAGAAGGTGGAGGTGTATGAGGAGAAGGTGGAGGTGTATGAGGAGAAGGTGGAGATGTATGAGGAGAAGGTGGAGATGTATGAGGAGAAGGTGGAGGTGTATGAGGAGAAGGTGAGGGTGTATGAGGAGAAGGTGGAGATGTATGAGGAGAAGGTGGAGGTGTATGAGGAGGAGGTGTATGAGGAGGAGGTGTATGAGGAGGTGGTGTATGAGGAGGAGGTGTGTGAGGAGGGGGTGTATGAGGTGGGGGTGTGTGAGGAGGGGGTGTGTGAGGTGGGGGTGTGTGAGGTGGAGGTGTGTGAGGTGGAGGTGTGTGAGGTGGAGGTGTGTGAGGAGGAGGTGTGTGAGATGGAGGTGTGTGAGGAGGAGGTGTGTGAGGAGGTGGAGGTGTGAGGAGGTGGAAGTGTGTGAGGAGGGGGTGTGTGAGGAGGAGGTGTGTGAGGAGGTGGAGGTGTGTATGAGGAGGAGATGTATGAGGAGGTGTGTGAGGAGGTGTGTGAGGAGGGGGTGTGAGGAGGAGGTGTGTGAGGAGTTGGAGGTGTGTGAGGAGGTGTGTGAGGAGGTGTATAAGGAGGAGGAGGTGTGTGAGAAGGAGGTGTATGAGGAGGAGGTGGAGGTGTGTGAGGAGGTGTGTGAGGAGGTGTGTGAGAAGGAGGTGTATGAGGAGGAGTTGGAGGTGTGTGAGGAGGTGTGTGAGAAGGAGGTGTGTGAGAAGGAGGTGTGTGAGGAGGAGGTGTGTGAGGAGGAGGTGTATGAGGAGGAGGTGGAGGTGTGTGAGGTGGAGGTGTGTGAGGAGGAGGTGTATGAGGAGGAGGTGGAGGTGTGTGAGGAGGAGGTGTGTGAGGAGGAGGTGTGTGAGGAGGAGGTGTATGAGGAGGAGGTGGAGGTGTGTGAGGTGGAGGTGTGTGAGGAGGAGGTGTATGAGGTGGAGGTGGAGGAGGTGATGTATGAGGAGGAGGTGCTGGTGTATGAGGTGGAGGTGTATGAGGAGGAGGTGGTGTGTGAGGAGGAGGTATGTGAGGAGGAGGTGTATGAGGAGGAGGTGTGTGAGGAGGAGGAGGTGTATGAGTAGGAGGTGTGTGAGGAGGAGGTGTGTGAGGAGGAGGTGTGTGAGGAGGAGGTGTGTGAGGTGGAGGTGTATGAGGAGGAGGTGTGTGAGGAGGAGGTGTATGAGTAGGAGGTGTGTGAGGAGGAGGTGTGTGAGGAGGAGGTGTGTGAGGAGGAGGTATGTGAGGTGGAGGTGTGTGAGGTGGAGGTGTATGAGGAGGAGGTGTGTGAGGATTAGGAGGTGTATGAGGAGGAGGTGTGTGAGGAGGTGTATGAGGAGGAGGTGTGTATTCAGTCTGCTGGCCTGGGGTCAGATTTCACAGTCTGCTGGCCTGGGGTCAGATTTCACAGTCTTCAGTATGCTGGCCTGGGGTCAGATTTCACAGTCTGCTGGCCTGGGGTCAGATTTCACAGTCTTCAGTCTGCTGGCCTGGGGTCAGATTTCACAGTCTGCTGGCCTGAGGTCAGATTTCACAGTCTTCAGTCTGCTGGCCTGGGGTCAGATTTCACAGTCTTCAGTCTGCTGGCCTGGGGTCAGATTTCACAGTCTTCAGTCTGCTGGCCTGAGGTCAGATTTCACAGTCTTCAGTCTGCTGGCCTGAGGTCAGATTTCACAGTCTTCAG
>NC_048574.1:82120083-82130083 GCF_013265735.2 Oncorhynchus mykiss
CAGACTGAATGACCTCTTCAGCCCCCCCCCCCCTGAGAGACAGACTGAATGACCTCTTCAGCCCCCCCCCCCCCCCCCCCCCTGAGAGCCAGACTGAATGACCTGTGTGTGTGTGTGTGTGTGCGCGTAGGTGTGTGAGATGGACCTGTCCAATCAGCTGCAGGCGTACGAGGTGGAGTACCACGTCTTACAGGACGAGCTGTGTGACACGCCCGCTCACCTCAACCAATCGCAGCGCACCGCCCAGCTGGAACGCACTAATCAGAGCCTCCGACAGCAAAACCTCGACCTGCTGGAGGAACTGCAGGTAAACACACACTAAACAAACACATACACACACACACACACTCACTAAACACACATGTTTTGTGTCTCTCCAGGTGTCCCAGGCTCGTGTGTGTCGTCTGGAAGGCCAGGTGGAGGGGCTGGCCCAATCGGAGGCTCTGCTGAGAGAACGGGTGTTCGACCTGGAGGAGGAGAGGAACGGACTGCGGAGCGCCGTCACACACCTGCACACACTCCTCACCGCACTGGGAATACACACACACACAACGCACGGGGACTTCAACCTGGACCCTCACACACACTCCACTGCCGACACAGATGGCCCGAGAGATGGACAGAGAGATGGACAGAGAGATGGACAGAGAGATGGACAGAGAGATGGCCCGAGATATGGCCCGAGATATGGCCCGAGAGATGGCCCGAGAGATGGCCCGAGAGATGGCCCGAGAGATGGACAGAGAGATGGACAGGGTGTGGACGTCCCCACCAGAGAGGGGCCCAGACTGGGGCAAGGGACAGCGATGTCCTCCCCTCTCCTCCCTCATCCACTGGCTCTACCAGAACACTGAATCCTCTCCCAGAGGACTGTTCTCCTGTACTAAACTGGAGAAATGGGGGGGGGGGGTGGGGTTCTCTGTCCTCTCTGGGCCAATACTCCACACAACAGTCCCACACAGTTACTATTGCAGCCAGATGTGTGCGTCTCTCTGCCTGTGTGTCTCTCTGCCTGTGTGTCTCTCTGCCTGTGTGTGTCTCTCTGCCTGTGTGTCTGTCTCTCTGCCTGTGTGTCTCTCTGCCTGTGTGTCTCTCTGCCTGTGTGTGTCTCTCTGCCTGTGTGTCTGTCTCTCTGCCTGTGTGTCTCTCTCTGCCTGTGTGTCTCTCTCTGCCTGTGTGTGTCTCTCTGCCTGTGTGTGTCTCTCTGCCTGTGTGTCTGTCTCTCTGCCTGTGTGTCTCTCTCTGCCTGTGTGTCTCTCTCTGCCTGTGTGTGTCTCTGCCTGTGTGTCTCTCTGCCTGTGTGTCTCTCTGCCTGTGTGTCTCTCTCTGCCTGTGTGTCTCTCTCTGCCTGTGTGTCTCTCTCTGCCTGTGTGTCTCTCTGCCTGTGTGTCTCTCTGCCTGTGTGTCTCTCTGCCTGTGTGTCTCTCTGCCTGTGTGTCTCTCTGCCTGTGTGTCTCTCTGCCTGTGTGTCTCTCTGCCTGTGTGTCTGTCTCTCTGCCTGTGTGTCTCTCTGCCTGTCTGTCTGTCTCTCTGCCTGTGTGTCTCTCTGCCTGTGTGTCTCTCTCTGCCTGTGTGTCTCTCTGCCTGTGTGTCTCTCTGCCTGTGTGTCTCTCTGCCTGTGTGTCTCTCTGCCTGTGTGTCTCTCTGCCTGTGTGTCTCTCTGCCTGTGTGTCTCTCTGCCTGTGTGTCTCTCTGCCTGTGTGTCTCTCTGCCTGTGTGTCTCTCTCTGCCTGTGTGTCTCTCTCTGCCTGTGTGTCTCTCTGCCTGTCTGTCTCTCTGCCTGTCTGTCTGTCTCTCTGCCTGTCTCTCTGCCTGTCTGTCTGTCTCTCTGCCTGTCTGTCTGTCTCTCTGCCTGTGTGTCTGTCTCTCTGCCTGTGTGTCTGTCTCTCTGCCTGTGTGTCTGTCTCTCTGCCTGTGTGTCTCTCTGCCTGTGTGTCTCTCTGCCTGTGTGTGTGTCTCTCTGCCTGTGTGTCTGTCTCTCTGCCTGTGTGTCTGTCTCTCTGCCTGTGTGTCTGTCTCTCTGCGTGTCTCTCTGCCTGCGTGTCTCTCTGCCTGCGTGTCTCTCTGCCTGCGTGTCTCTCTGCCTGCGTGTCTCTCTGCCTGCGTGTCTCTCTGCCTGCGTGTCTCTCTGCCTGTGTGTCTCTCTGCCTGCGTGTCTCTCTGCCTGCGTGTCTCTCTGCCTGCGTGTCTCTCTGCCTGTCTGTCTGTCTCTCTGCCTGTCTGTCTGTCTCTCTGCCTGCGTGTCTCTCTGCCTGCGTGTCTCTCTGCCTGCGTGTCTCTCTGCCTGCGTGTCTCTCTGCCTGCGTGTCTCTCTGCCTGTGTGTCTCTCTGCCTGTGTGTCTCTCTGCCTGTGTGTGTCTCTCTGCCTGTGTGTCTCTCTCTGCCTGTGTGTCTCTCTGCCTGTGTGTCTCTTTGTCTGTCTGTCTCTCTGCCTGTCTGTCTGTCTCTCTGCCTGTCTCTCTGCCTGTCTGTCTGTCTCTCTGCCTGTCTGTCTGTCTCTCTGCCTGTGTGTCTGTCTCTCTGCCAGATGTGTGTGTCTCTCTGCCTGTGTGTCTCTCTGCCTGTGTGTCTCTCTGCCTGTGTGTCTCTCTGCCTGTGTGTCTCTCTGCCTGTGTGTCTCTCTGCCTGTGTGTCTCTCTGCCTGTGTGTCTCTCTCTGCCTGTGTGTCTCTCTCTGCCTGTGTGTCTCTCTGCCTGTCTGTCTCTCTGCCTGTCGGTCTGTCTCTCTGCCTGTCTCTCTGCCTGTGTGTCTGTCTCTCTGCCTGTGTGTCTGTCTCTCTGCCTGTGTGTCTGTCTCTCTGCCTGTGTGTCTGTCTCTCTGCCTGTGTGTCTGTCTCTCTGCCTGTGTGTCTGTCTCTCTGCCTGTGTGTCTCTCTGCCTGTGTGTCTCTCTGCCTGTGTGTCTCTCTGCCTGTGTCAGTGTGTGTTGAGATGTGTTCATTGCACAGTCTTTGCCACAGGAAACATCTTGTACACTATATATATATATATACTATATATGCAAAACCAAAATAAATGGCTTCCGAGTGGCGCAGCGGTCTGTCACTTTTATAGTCCCTGGTTCGAATCCCGGCTGTATCATGTCCGGTCGCGATTGGGAGTCCCGTAGAGCTCAACGATTGGCCCAGCGTCCGGGGTCGGCGATTGGGAGTCCCGTAGAGCTCAACGATTGGCCCAGGTCCGGGGTCGGTGATTGGGAGTCCCGTAGAGCTCAACGATTGGCCCAGGTCCGGGTTCGGTGATTGGGAGTCCCATAGAGCTCAACGATTGGCCCAGGTCCGGGGTCGGTGATTGGGAGTCCCGTAGAGCTCAACGATTGGCCCAGCGTCCGGGGTCGGCGATTGGGAGTCCCGTAGAGCTCAACGATTGGCCCAGCGTCCGGGGTCGGTGATTGGGAGTCCCGTAGAGCTCAACGATTGGCCCAGGTCCGGGGTCGGTGATTGGGAGTCCCGTAGAGCTCAACGATTGGCCCAGCGTCCGGGGTCGGTGATTGGGAGTCCCGTAGACCTCAACGATTGGTCCGGGGTCGGCGATTGGGAGTCCCGTAGAGCTCAACGATTGGTCCGGGGTCGGTGATTGGGAGTCCCGTAGAGCTCAACGATTGGCCCAGCGTCCGGGGTCGGCCGTCATTTGTAAATGAGAATTTGTTCTTCACCGACCAGCCTGAAGTTAAATAAAGATTTAAAATAAATAAACAGATTCACAACAAACCAAAATACTGTCACATCTGCTGTAATGACGAGGACAGTCCAGACAAAGCCCTGGACTCCAGCCCCCATGATGCCCTGCGCCACACTGACGGGAGAGAGAGGGACCCTTCCCCCTAATGGTTGAGGGGTAGGTCATACTGACGGGAGAGAGAGAGACCCTTCCCCCTAATGGTTGAGGGTTAGGTCATACTATCTGAGAGGGGAGAGAGGGACCCTTCCCCCTAATGGTTGAGGGTTAGGTCATACTATCTGAGGAGAGAGAGAGACCCTTCCCCCTAATGGTTGAGGGTTAGGTCATACTATCTGAGAGGGGAGAGAGAGAGACCCTTCCCCCTAATGGTTGAGGGTTAGGTCATACTATCTGAGGAGAGAGAGAGACCCTTCCCCCTAATGGTTGAGGGTTAGGTCATACTATCTGAGAGGGGAGAGAGAGAGACCCTTCCCCCTAATGGTTGAGGGTTAGGTCATACTATCTGAGGAGAGAGAGAGACCCTTCCCCCTAATGGTTGAGGGTTAGGTCATACTATCTGAGAGGGGAGAGAGAGAGACCCTTCCCCCTAATGGTTGAGGGTTAGGTCATACTATCTGAGGGGAGAGAGAGAGACCCTTCCCCCTAATGGTTGAGGGTTAGGTCATACTATCTGACGGGAGAGAGAGGGACCCTTCCCCCTAATGGTTGAGGGTTAGGTCATACTATCTGAGGGGAGAGAGAGAGACCCTTCCCCCTAATGGTTGAGGGTTAGGTCATACTATCTGAGAGGGGAGAGAGAGAGAGAGAGACCCTTCCCCCTAATGGTTGAGGGTTAGGTCATACTATCTGAGGGGAGAGAGAGAGACCCTTCCCCCTAATGGTTGAGGGTTAGGTCATACTATCTGAGGAGAGAGAGAGAGAGAGAGAGGGACCCTTCCCCCTAATGGTTGAGGGTTAGGTCATACTGACGGGAGAGAGAGGGAGGAGAGAGAGAGACACTTCCCCCTAATGGTTGAGGGTTAGGTCATACTATCTGAGGAGAGAGAGAGAGAGAGAGAGGGACCCTTCCCCCTAATGGTTGAGGGTTAGGTCATACTGACGGGAGAGAGAGGGAGGAGAGAGAGAGACACTTCCCCCTAATGGTTGAGGGTTAGGTCATACTGACGGGAGAGAGAGGGAGGAGACAGAGAGAGACCCTTCCCCCTAATGGTTGAGGGTTAGGTCATACTATCTGAGGAGAGAGAGAGAGACCCTTCCCCCTAATGGTTGAGGGTTAGGTCATACTATCTGAGGGGAGAGAGAGAGACCCTTCCCCCTAATGGTTGAGGGTTAGGTCATACTATCTGAGGGGAGAGAGAGAGAGAGACCCTTTCCACTAATGGTTGAGGGGTAGGTCATACTGAGGGGAGAGAGAGAGACCCTTCCCCCTAATGGTTGAGGGTTAGGTCATACTATCTGAGGAGAGAGAGAGACCCTTCCCCCTAATGGTTGAGGGGTAGGTCATACTATCTGAGGGGAGAGAGAGACCCTTCCCCCTAATGGTTGAGGGTTAGGTCATACTATCTGAGGAGAGAGAGAGAGAGACCCTTCCCCCTAATGGTTGAGGGTTAGGTCATACTATCTGAGGGGAGAGAGAGAGAGACCCTTCCCCCTAATGGTTGAGGGGTAGGTCATACTATCTGAGAGGAGAGAGAGAGACCCTTCCCCCTAATGGTTGAGGGTTAGGTCATACTTTCTGAGGGGAGAGAGAGACCCTTCCCCCTAATGGTTGAGGGTTAGGTCATACTATCTGAGGAGAGAGAGAGAGACCCTTCCCCCTAATGGTTGAGGGTTAGGTCATACTATCTGAGGAGAGAGAGAGACCCTTCCCCCTAATGGTTGAGGGTTAGGTCATACTATCTGAGGGGAGAGAGAGACCCTTCCCCCTAATGGTTGAGGGTTAGGTCATACTATCTGAGGAGAGAGAGAGAGACCCTTCCCCCTAATGGTTGAGGGTTAGGTCATACTATCTGAGGAGAGAGAGAGAGACCCTTCCCCCTAATGGTTGAGGGTTAGGTCATACTATCTGAGGGGAGAGAGAGAGAGAGAGAGAGAGGGGAGAGACAGGAACCCTTCCCCCTAATGGTTGAGGGGTAGGTCATACTATCTGAGGGGAGAGAGAGAGACCCTTCCCCCTAATGGTTGAGGGTTAGGTCATACTATCTGAGAGGGGAGAGAGAGGGACCCTTCCCCCTAATGGTTGAGGGTTAGGTCATACTATCTGAGAGGGGAGAGAGAGGGACCCTTCCCCCTAATGGTTGAGGGTTAGGTCATACTATCTGAGAGGGGAGAGAGAGGGACCCTTCCCCCTAATGGTTGAGGGTTAGGTCATACTATCTGAGAGGAGAGAGAGAGGCCCTTCCCCCTAATGGCCATGACTCCTGACTGTCCTTTCCGATTAGCAACACAATCTCCTGGTTGACACTGTAAAGCTGTTGCCATGACTCCTGACTGTCCTTTCCGATTAGCAACACAATATCCTGGTTGACACTGTAAAGCTGTTGCCATGACTCCTGACTGTCCTTTCCGATTAGCAACACAATATCCTGGTTGACACTGTAAAGCTGTTGCCATGACTCCTGACTGTCCTTTCCGATTAGCAACACAATCTCCTGGTTGACACTGTAAAGCTGTTGCCATGACTCCTGACTGTCCTTTCCGATTAGCAACACAATCTCCTGGTTGACACTGTAAAGCTGTTGCCATGACTCCTGACTGTCCTTTCCGATTAGCAACACAATCTCCTGGTTGACACTGTAAAGCTGTTGCCATGACTCCTGACTGTCCTTTCCACGTGATTTTTATATTTTAATTGATTGTTGTTGTCATTACTCTGTTGTTGTTGTTGTTGTCATTACGCTGTTGTTGTTGTTGTTATTACTCTGTTGTTGTTGTAATTACTCTGTTGTTGTTGTTGTCATTACTCTGTTGTTGTTGTAATTACTCTGTTGTTGTTGTTATTACTCTGTTGTTGTTGTTGTCATTACTCTGTTGTTGTCATTATTCTGTTGTTGTTGTCATTATTCTGTTGTTGTTGTCATTATTCTGTTGTTATTTCTCTATACTTTGAACAACAATACATTTCATATCCTTTGACTAAATTCACCAGATCAGATGTATTCTTTGAGGGGTGATTGGGTGGGTGGGTGAGTGATTGGGTGAGTGATTGAGTGGGTGGGTGGGTGGGTGATTGAGTGGGTGAGTGAGTGGGTGAGTGAGTGATTGAGTAGGTGGTTGGGTGACTGAGTGGGTGGGTGATTGAGTGGGTGGGTGAGTGATTGAGTGAGTGGGTGGGTGAGTGATTGAGTGAGTGGATGATTGAGTGAGTGGGTGGGTGGGTGATTGGGTGAGTGAGTGGGTGGGTGGGTGATTGCGTGGGTGAGTGATTGCGTGGGTGAGTGATTGAGTGGGTGGGTGATTGAGTGATTGAGTGGGTGTGTGATTGAGTTATTGAGTGGGTGGGTGAGTGGGTGGGTGATTGAGTGATTGAGTGGGTGATTGAGTGGGTGGGTGATTGGTTGAGTGGGTGGGTGATTGAGTGGGTGATTGAGTGGGTGTGTGATTGAGTGATTGAGTGGGTGATTGAGTGGGTGTGTGATTGAGTGATTGAGTGGGTGGTTGAGTGGGTAGGTGGTTGAGTGGGTGAGTGATTGAGTGGGTGGGTGGTTGAGTGGGTGGGTGATTGAGTGGGTGATTGAGTGGGTGTGTGATTGAGTGATTGAGTGGGTGGTTGAGTGGGTAGGTGGTTGAGTGGGTGAGTGATTGAGTGGGTGGGTGGTTGAGTGGGTGGGTGATTGAGTGGGTGATTGAGTGGGTAGGTGATTGAGTGGGTGGGTGGGTGGTTGAGTGGGTGGGTGATTGAGTGGGTAGGTGATTGAGTGGGTGGGTGGGTGGTTGAGTGGGTAGGTGGTTGAGTGGGTGGGTGATTGAGTGGGTGATTGGTTGAGTGGGTAGGTGATTGAGTGGGTGATTGGTTGAGTGGGTGGGTGATTGAGTGGGTGGGTGATTGGTTGAGTGGGTGATTGGTTGAGTGGGTGATTGGTTGAGTGGGTGGGTGGTTGAGTGGGTGGGTGATTGAGTGGGTAGGTGATTGAGTGGGTGATTGGTTGAGTGGGTGGGTGATTGAGTGGGTGGGTGATTGGTTGAGTGGGTGATTGGTTGAGTGGGTGATTGGTTGAGTGGGTGGGTGGTTGAGTGGGTGGGTGATTGAGTGGGTGGGTGATTGAGTGGGTGATTGGTTGAGTGAGTGGGTGGGTGATTGAGTGGGTGATTGGTTGAGTGGGTGGGTGATTGAGTGGGTGGGTGAGTGATTGAGTGGGTGATTGAGTGGGTAGGTGATTGAGTGGGTAGGTGATTGAGTGGGTGGGTGAGTGGGTAGGTGATTGAGTGGGTGATTGGTTGAGTGGGTGGGTGATTGAGTGGGTGGGTGGTTGAGTGGGTAGGTGATTGAGTGGGTGATTGGTTGAGTGGGTGGGTGATTGAGTGGGTGATTGGTTGAGTGGGTGGGTGATTGAGTGGGTGGGTGGTTGAGTGGGTGATTGGTTGAGTGGGTGGGTGATTGAGTGGGTGGGTGGTTGAGTGGGTAGGTGATTGAGTGGGTGATTGGTTGAGTGGGTGGGTGATTGAGTGGGTGGTTCCTGCCGATCTTCTAAGGTCCTTTGTTGAATACCCTTTTTTTTCTCCCCAATATTTTCTCCCACAAATCTGACACAACCTTAAAATATCTACGTTTACATTTCTACATCAACAAATAACCCTCATTTACATGTTCATCTCTCTTATCAAAATGAAAATAAACCATTTACTCAATACAAATGTTATTTTAATTTTAAATGCATCTTTCTCGTGTCCCATACAGTCTTTGGTCTCTTAGATTTTTTCTTAACATGTATATATATATACAGCGTTCAACACCACTGTTCAACATGGGTTCAACCCTCTTCAGGACCTGTGGCTCTGGAAGTGTGTGTGTGTGTGTGTGTGTGTGTGTGTGTGTTGACTGTTCAGCATGGGTTCAACCCTCTTCAGGACCTGTGGCTCTGGAAGTGTGTGTGTGTGTGTGTGTGTGTGTGTGTGTGTTGACTGTTCAGCATGGGTTCAACCCTCTTCAGGACCTGTGGCTCTGGAAGTGTGTGTGTGTGTGTGTGTGTGTGTGTGTGTGTTGACTGTTCAGCATGGGTTCAACCCTCTTCAGGACCTGTGGCTCTGGAAGTGTGTGTGTGTGTGTGTGTGTGTGTGTGTGTGTTGACTGTTCAGCATGGGTTCAACCCTCTTCAGGACCTGTGGCTCTGGAAGTGTGTGTGTGTGTGTGTGTGTTGACTGTTCAGCATGGGTTCAACCCTCTTCAGGACCTGTGGCTCTGGAAGTGTGTGTGTGTGTGTGTGTGTTGACTGTTCAGCATGGGTTCAACCCTCTTCAGGACCTGTGGCTCTGGAAGTGTGTGTGTGTGTGTGTGTGTGTGTTGACTGTTCAGCATGGGTTCAACCCTCTTCAGGACCTGTGGCTCTGGAAGTGTGTGTGTGTGTGTGTGTTGACTGTTCAGCATGGGTTCAACCCTCTTCAGGACCTGTGGCTCTGGAAGTGTGTGTGTGTGTGTGTGTTGACTGTTCAACATGGGTTCAACCCTCTTCAGGACCTGTGGCTCTGGAAGTGCGTGTGTGTGTGTGTGTGTGTGTGTGTGTTGACTGTTCAGCTCCTCTTCCAGTCGACTGGAGCTCAAGAGAGTGAATTCACCCTTCATCTACACTAATGCCTACAGCGTGTGTGTGCCAACCAAGGAGTCTGCCAGGACTGGTGCCCTGGGTTTATCTTGGCTCTCTTTCCTACACCGCGCCCTGCCCTGCCATCCCTCTCTCTCTTCTCTCCTCCCTCCCTCTCTCCACGCCCTGCCCTGCCTCTCTCTCTTCTCTCCTCCCTCCCTCTCTCCACGCCCTGCCCTGCCTCTCTCTCTTCTCTCCTCCCTCCCTCTCTCCACGCCCTGCCCTGCCTCTCTCTCTTCTCTCCTCCCTCCCTCTCTCCACGCCCTGCCCTGCCTCTCTCTCTTCTCTCCTCCCTCCCTCTCTCCACGCCCTGCCCTGCCTCTCTCTCTCTTCTCTCCTCCCTCTCTCCACGCCCTGCCCTGCCTCTCTCTCTTCTCCTCCCTCCCTCTCTCCACGCCCTGCCCTGCCTCTCTCTCTTCTCTCCTCCCTCCCTCTCTCCACGCCCTGCCCTGCCTCTCTCTTCTCTCCTCCCTCCCTCTCTCCACACCCTGCCCTGCCTCTCCCTCTTCTCTCCTCCCTCCCT
>NC_048574.1:82137583-82180083 GCF_013265735.2 Oncorhynchus mykiss
AGTAGATGGAAGTGTTATTGGACTAGTCAGTTACCTGGTGGGTCAGTTACCTGGTGGGTCAGTTATCTGGTGGGTCAGTTACCTGGTGGGTAACAGTAGATGGAAGTGTTATTGGACTAGTCAGTTACCTGGTGGGTCAGTTACCTGGTGGGTCAGTTACCTGGTGGGTAACAGTAGCTGGAAGTGTTATTGGACTAGTCAGTTACTTGGTGGGTAACAGTAGCTGTAAGTGTTATTGGACTAGTCAGTTACCTAGTGGGTAACAGTAGCTGGAAGTGTTATTGGACTAGTCAGTTACCTGGTGGGTAACAGTAGCTGGAAGTGTTATTGGACTAGTCAGTTACCTGGTGGGTAACAGTAGCTGGAAGTGTTATTGGACTAGTCAGTTACCTGGTGGGTAACAGTAGCTGGAAGTGTTATTGGACTAGTCAGTTACCTGGTGGGTAACAGTAGCTGGAAGTGTTATTGGACTAGTCAGTTACCTGGTGTGTAACAGTAGCTGGAAGTGTTATTGGACTAGTCAGTTACCTGGTGGGTAACAGTAGCTGGAAGTGTTATTGGACTAGTCAGTTACCTGGTGGGTAACAGTAGCTGGAAGTGTTATTGGACCAGTCAGTTACCTGGTGGGTAACAGTAGCTGGAAATGTTAGTGGACCAGTCAGTTGCCTGGTGGGTAACAGTAGCTGGAAGTGTTATTGGACTAGTCAGTTACCTGGTGGGCAACAGTAGCTGGAAGTGTTATTGGACTAGTCAGTTACCTGGTGGGTAACAGTAGCTGGAAGTGTTATTGGACTAGTCAGTTACCTGGTGGGTAACAGTAGCTGGAAGTGTTATTGGACTAGTCAGTTACCTGGTGGGTAACAGTAGCTGGAAGTGTTATTGGACTAGTCAGTTACCTGGTGGGTAACAGTAGCTGGAAGTGTTATTGGACTAGTCAGTTACCTGGTGTGTAACAGTAGCTGGAAGTGTTATTGGACTAGTCAGTTACCTGGTGGGTAACAGTAGCTGGAAGTGTTATTGGACTAGTCAGTTACCTGGTGGGTAACAGTAGCTGGAAGTGTTATTGGACTAGTCAGTTACCTGGTGGGTAACAGTAGCTGGAAGTGTTATTTGTCCAGTCAGTTACCTGGTGGGTAACAGTAGCTGGAAGTGTTATTGGACCAGTCAGTTACCTGGTGGGTAACAGTAGCTGGAAGTGTTATTGGACTAGTCAGTTACCTGGTGGGTAACAGTAGCTGGAAGTGTTATTGGACTAGTCAGTTACCTGGTGGGTAACAGTAGCTGGAAGTGTTATTGGACTAGTCAGTTACCTGGTGGGTAACAGTAGCTGTAAGTGTTATTGGACTAGTCAGTTACCTGGTGGGTAACAGTAGCTGGAAGTGTTATTGGACTAGTCAGTTACCTGGTGGGTAACAGTAGCTGGAAGTGTTATTGGACTAGTCAGTTACCTGGTGGGTAACAGTAGCTGGAAGTGTTATTGGACTAGTCAGTTACCTGGTGGGTAACAGTAGCTGGAAGTGTTATTGGACTAGTCAGTTACCTGGTGGGTAACAGTAGCTGGAAGTGTTATTGGACTAGTCAGTTACCTGGTGGGTAACAGTAGCTGGAAGTGTTATTGGACTAGTCAGTTACCTGGTGGGTAACAGTAGCTGTAAGTGTTATTGGACTAGTCAGTTACCTGGTGGGTAACAGTAGCTGGAAGTGTTATTAGACTAGTCAGTTACCTGGTGGGTAACAGTAGCTGGAAGTGTTATTAGACGAGTCAGTTACCTGGTGGGTAACAGTAGCTGGAAGTGTTATTAGACTAGTCAGTTACCTGGTGGGTAACAGTAGCTGGAAGTGTTATTAGACTAGTCAGTTACCTGGTGGGTCAGTTACCTGGTGGGTAACAGTAGCTGGGAGTGTTATTGGACTAGTCAGTTACCTGGTGGGTCAGTTACCTGGTGGGTAACAGTAGCTGGAAGTGTTATTGGACTAGTCAGTTACCTGGTGGGTCAGTTACCTGGTGGGTCAGTTACCTGGTGTGTCAGTTACCTGGTGGGTCAGTTACCTGGTGGGTAACAGTAGATGGAAGTGTTATTGGACTAGTCAGTTACCTGGTGGGTCAGTTACCTTGTGGGTCAGTTATTTGGTGGGTAACAGTAGATGGAAGTGTTATTGGACTAGTCAGTTACCTGGTGGGTCAGTTACCTGGTGGGTCAGTTACCTGGTGGGTCAGTTACCTGGTGGGTAACAGTAGATGGAAGTGTTATTGGACTAGTCAGTTACCTGGTGGGTCAGTTACCTGGTGGGTCAGTTACCTTGTGGGTCAGTTACCTGGTGGGTCAGTTACCTGGTGGGTCAGTTACCTGGTGGGTCAGTTACCTGGTGGGTCAGTTATCTGGTGGGTAACAGTAGCTGGGAGTGTTATTGGACTAGTCAGTTACCTGGTGGGTCAGTTACCTGGTGGGTCAGTTACCTGGTGGGTCAGTTACCTGGTGGGTAATAGTAGATGGAAGTGTTATTGGACTAGTCAGTTACCTGGTGGGTCAGTTCCCTGGTGGGTAACAGTAGATGGAAGTGTTATTAGACTAGTCAGTTACCTGGTGGGTCAGTTACCTGGTGGGTCAGTTACCTGGTGGGTCAGTTACCTGGTGGGTCAGTTACCTGGTGGGTCAGTTACCTGGTGGGTCAGTTACCTGGGTAATAGTAGATGGAAGTGTTATTTGACTAGTCAGTTACCTGGTGGGTCAGTTACCTGGTGGGTCAGTTACCTGGTGGGTCAGTTACCTGGTGGGTAAATAGTAGATGGAAGTGTTATTGGACTAATCAGTTACCTGGTGGGTCAGTTACCTGGTGGGTAACAGTAGATGGAAGTGTTATTAGACTAGTCAGTTACCTGGTGGGTAACAGTAGCTGGGAGTGTTATTAGACTAGTCAGTTACCTGGTGGGTAATAGTAGATGGAAGTGTTATTGGACTAGTCAGTTACCTGGTGGGTCAGTTACCTGGTGGGTCAGTTACCTGGTGGGTAACAGTAGATGGAATTGTTATTAGACTAGTCAGTTACGTTACCTGGTGGGTCAGTTACCTGGTGGGTCAGTTACCTTGTGGGTCAGTTACCTGGTGGGTAACAGTAGATGGGAGTGTTATTAGACTAGTCAGTTACCTGGTGGGTCAGGTACCTGGTGGGTCAGTTACCTGGTGGGTCAGGTACCTGGTGGGTCAGTTACCTGGTGGGTCAGTTACCTGGTGGGTCAGTTACCTGGTGGGTCAGTTACCTTGTGGGTCAGTTACCTGGTGGGTAACAGTAGATGGGAGTGTTATTAGACTAGTCAGTTACCTGGTGGGTCAGGTACCTGGTGGGTCAGTTACCTGGTGGGTCAGATACCTGGTGGGTCAGTTACCTGGTGGGTCAGGTACCTGGTGGGTCAGGTACCTGGTGGGTCAGTTACCTGGTGGGTCAGTTACCTGGTGGGTAACAGTAGATGGGAGTGTTATTAGACTAGTCAGTTACCTGGTGGGTCAGGTACCTGGTGGGTCAGTTACCTGGTGGGTCAGGTACCTGGTGGGTCAGTTACCTGGTGGGTCAGTTACCTGGTGGGTAACAGTAGATGGGAGTGTTATTAGACTAGTCAGTTACCTGGTGGGTCAGGTACCTGGTGGGTCAGTTACCTGGTGGGTAACAGTAGATGGGAGTGTTATTAGACTAGTCAGTTACCTGGTGAGTCAGGTACCTGGTGGGTCAGTTACCTGGTGGGTCAGTTACCTGGTGGGTCAGTTACCTGATGGGTAACAGTAGATGGGAGTGTTATTAGACTAGTCAGTTACTTGGTGGGTCAGGTACCTGGTGGGTCAGTTACCTGGTGGGTCAGTTACCTGGTGGGTCAGTTACCTGGTGGGTCAGGTACCTGGTGGGTCAGTTACCTGGTGGGTCAGGTACCTGGTGGGTCAGTTACCTGGTGGGTCAGTTACCTGGTGGGTCAGTTACCTGGTGGGTCAGGTACCTGGTGGGTCAGTTACCTGGTGGGTCAGATACCTGGTGGGTCAGGTACCTGGTGTGTCAGTTACCTGGTGTGTCAGGTACCTGGTGGGTCAGGTACCTGGTGGGTCAGGTACCTGGTGGGTCAGTTACCTGGTGGGTCAGTTTACCTGGTGGGTCAGTTACCTGGTGGGTCAGTTACCTTGTGGGTCAGTTACCTGGTGGGTCAGGTACCTGGTGGTTCAGTTACCTGGTGGGTCAGTTACCTGGTGGGTAACAGTAGATGGGAGTGTTATTAGACTAGTCAGTTACCTGGTGGGTCAGGTACCTGGTGGGTCAGGTACCTGGTGGGTCAGTTACCTGGTGGGTCAGGTACCTGGTGGGTCAGTTACCTGGTGGGTCAGGTACCTGGTGGGTCAGTTACTGGGGGGTCAGTTACCTGGTGGGTAACAGTAGATGGGAGTGTTATTAGACTAGTCAGTTACCTGGTGGGTCAGGTACCTGGTGGGTCAGTTACCTGGTGGGTCAGTTACCTGGTGGGTAACACTGGTGGGTCAGTTACCTGGTGGGTCAGGTACCTGGTGGGTCAGTTACCTGGTGGGTCAGTTACCTGGTGGGTCAGTTACCTGGTGGGTAACAGTAGCTGTAAGTGTTATTGGACTAGTCAGTTACCTGGTGGGTAACAGTAGCTGGAAGTGTTATTAGACTAGTCAGTTACCTGGTGGGTAACAGTAGCTGGAAGTGTTATTAGACGAGTCAGTTACCTGGTGGGTAACAGTAGCTGGAAGTGTTATTAGACTAGTCAGTTACCTGGTGGGTAACAGTAGCTGGAAGTGTTATTAGACTAGTCAGTTACCTGGTGGGTCAGTTACCTGGTGGGTAACAGTAGCTGGGAGTGTTATTGGACTAGTCAGTTACCTGGTGGGTAACAGTAGCTGGAAGTGTTATTGGACTAGTCAGTTACCTGGTGGGTCAGTTACCTGGTGGGTCAGTTACCTGGTGTGTCAGTTACCTGGTGGGTCAGTTACCTGGTGGGTAACAGTAGATGGAAGTGTTATTGGACTAGTCAGTTACCTGGTGGGTCAGTTACCTTGTGGGTCAGTTATTTGGTGGGTAACAGTAGATGGAAGTGTTATTGGACTAGTCAGTTACCTGGTGGGTCAGTTACCTGGTGGGTCAGTTACCTGGTGGGTCAGTTACCTGGTGGGTAACAGTAGATGGAAGTGTTATTGGACTAGTCAGTTACCTGGTGGGTCAGTTACCTGGTGGGTCAGTTACCTGGTGGGTAACAGTAGCTGGAAGTGTTATTGGACTAGTCAGTTACTTGGTGGGTAACAGTAGCTGTAAGTGTTATTGGACTAGTCAGTTACCTAGTGGGTAACAGTAGCTGGAAGTGTTATTGGACTAGTCAGTTACCTGGTGGGTAACAGTAGCTGGGAGTGTTATTGGACTAGTCAGTTACCTGGTGGGTCAGTTACCTGGTGGGTAACAGTAGATGGAAGTGTTATTGGACTAGTCAGTTACCTGGTGGGTCAGTTACCTGGTGGGTCAGTTACCTTGTGGGTCAGTTACCTGGTGGGTCAGTTACCTGGTGGGTCAGTTACCTGGTGGGTCAGTTATCTGGTGGGTAACAGTAGCTGGGAGTGTTATTGGACTAGTCAGTTACCTGGTGGGTCAGTTACCTGGTGGGTCAGTTACCTGGTGGGTCAGTTACCTGGTGGGTAATAGTAGATGGAAGTGTTATTGGACTAGTCAGTTACCTGGTGGGTCAGTTCCCTGGTGGGTAACAGTAGATGGAAGTGTTATTAGACTAGTCAGTTACCTGGTGGGTCAGTTACCTGGTGGGTCAGTTACCTGGTGGGTCAGTTACCTGGGTAATAGTAGATGGAAGTGTTATTTGACTAGTCAGTTACCTGGTGGTTCAGTTACCTGGTGGGTCAGTTACCTGGTGTGTCAGTTACCTGGTGGGTAAATAGTAGATGGAAGTGTTATTGGACTAGTCAGTTACCTGGTGGGTCAGTTACCTGGTGGGTAACAGTAGATGGAAGTGTTATTAGACTAGTCAGTTACCTGGTGGGTAACAGTAGCTGGGAGTGTTATTAGACTAGTCAGTTACCTGGTGGGTAATAGTAGATGGAAGTGTTATTGGACTAGTCAGTTACCTGGTGGGTCAGTTACCTGGTGGGTCAGTTACCTGGTGGGTAACAGTAGATGGAATTGTTATTAGACTAGTCAGTTACGTTACCTGGTGGGTCAGTTACCTGGTGGGTCAGTTACCTTGTGGGTCAGTTACCTGGTGGGTAACAGTAGATGGGAGTGTTATTAGACTAGTCAGTTACCTGGTGGGTCAGGTACCTGGTGGGTCAGTTACCTGGTGGGTCAGGTACCTGGTGGGTCAGTTACCTGGTGGGTCAGTTACCTGGTGGGTCAGTTACCTTGTGGGTCAGTTACCTGGTGGGTAACAGTAGATGGGAGTGTTATTAGACTAGTCAGTTACCTGGTGGGTCAGGTACCTGGGGGGTCAGTTACCTGGTGGGTCAGATACCTGGTGGGTCAGTTACCTGGTGGGTCAGGTACCTGGTGGGTCAGGTACCTGGTGGGTCAGTTACCTGGTGGGTAACAGTAGATGGGAGTGTTATTAGACTAGTCAGTTACCTGGTGGGTCAGGTACCTGGTGGGTCAGTTACCTGGTGGGTCAGTTACCTGGTGGGTCAGTTACCTGGTGGGTAACAGTAGATGGGAGTGTTATTAGACTAGTCAGTTACCTGGTGGGTCAGGTACCTGGTGGGTCAGGTACCTGGTGGGTCAGTTACCTGGTGGGTAACAGTAGATGGGAGTGTTATTAGACTAGTCAGTTACCTGGTGAGTCAGGTACCTGGTGGGTCAGTTACCTGGTGGGTCAGTTACCTGGTGGGTCAGTTACCTGATGGGTAACAGTAGATGGGAGTGTTATTAGACTAGTCAGTTACCTGGTGGGTCAGTTACCTGGTGGGTCAGTTACCTGGTGGGTCAGTTACCTGGTGGGTCAGTTACCTGGTGGGTCAGTTACCTGGTGGGTCAGGTACCTGGTGGGTCAGTTACCTGGTGGGTCAGGTACCTGGTGGGTCAGTTACCTGGTGGGTCAGTTACCTGGTGGGTCAGGTACCTGGTGGGTCAGGTACCTGGTGGGTCAGTTACCTGGTGGGTCAGTTACCTGGTGGGTCAGGTACCTGGTGGGTCAGTTACCTTGTGGGTCAGTTACCTGGTGGGTAACAGTAGATGGGAGTGTTATTAGACTAGTCAGTTACCTGGTGGGTCAGGTACCTGGTGGGTCAGGTACCTGGTGGGTCAGTTACCTGGTGGGTCAGTTACCTGGTGGGTCAGGCACCTGTTGGGTCAGGTACCTGGTGGGTCAGTTATCTGGTGGGTAACAGTAGCTGGGAGTGTTATTGGACTAGTCAGTTACCTGGTGGGTCAGTTACCTGGTGGGTCAGTTATCTGGTGGGTAACAGTAGCTGGGAGTGTTATTGGACTAGTCAGTTACCTGGTGGGTCAATTACCTGGTGGGTCAGTTACCTGGTGGGTAACAGTAGATGGGAGTTTCTTAGACTAGTCAGTTACCTGGTGGGTCAGGTACCTGGTGGGTCAGTTACCTGGTGGGTCAGTTACCTGGTGGGTAACACTGGTGGGTCAGTTACCTGGTGGGTCAGGTACCTGGTGGGTCAGTTACCTGGTGGGTCAGTTACCTGGTGGGTCAGTTACCTGGTGGGTAACAGTAGATGGAAGTGTTATTAGACTAGTCAGTTACCTGGTGGGTAACAGTAGCTGGAAGTGTTATTAGACTAGTCAGTTACCTGGTGGGTAACAGTAGCTGGAAGTGTTATTAGACTAGTCAGTTACCTGGTGGGTAACAGTAGATGGAAGTGTTATTGGACTAGTCAGTTACCTGGTGGGTCAGTTACCTGGTGGGTCAGTTACCTGGTGGGTCAGTTACCTGGTGGGTCAGTTATCTGGTGGGTAACAGTAGCTGGGAGTGTTATTGGACTAGTCAGTTACCTGGTGGGTCAGTTACCTGGTGGGTCAGTTACCTGGTGGGTCAGTTACCTGGTGGGTAATAGTAGATGGAAGTGTTATTGGACTAGTCAGTTACCTGGTGGGTCAGTTCCCTGGTGGGTAACAGTAGATGGAAGTGTTATTAGACTAGTCAGTTACCTGGTGGGTCAGTTACCTGGTGGGTCAGTTACCTGGTGGGTCAGTTACCTGGGTAATAGTAGATGGAAGTGTTATTTGACTAGTCAGTTACCTGGTGGGTCAGTTACCTGGTGGGTCAGTTACCTGGTGGGTCAGTTACCTGGTGGGTAAATAGTAGATGGAAGTGTTATTGGACTAGTCAGTTACCTGGTGGGTCAGTTACCTGGTGGGTAACAGTAGATGGAAGTGTTATTAGACTAGTCAGTTACCTGGTGGGTAACAGTAGCTGGGAGTGTTATTAGACTAGTCAGTTACCTGGTGGGTAATAGTAGATGGAAGTGTTATTGGACTAGTCAGTTACCTGGTGGGTCAGTTACCTGGTGGGTCAGTTACCTGGTGGGTAACAGTAGATGGAATTGTTATTAGACTAGTCAGTTACGTTACCTTGTGGGTCAGTTACCTGGTGGGTAACAGTAGATGGGAGTGTTATTAGACTAGTCAGTTACCTGGTGGGTCAGGTACCTGGTGGGTCAGTTACCTGGTGGGTCAGGTACCTGGTGGGTCAGTTACCTGGTGGGTCAGTTACCTGGTGGGTCAGTTACCTGGTGGGTGAGTTACCTTGTGGGTCAGTTACCTGGTGGGTAACAGTAGATGGGAGTGTTATTAGACTAGTCAGTTACCTGGTGGGTCAGGTACCTGGTGGGTCAGTTACCTGGTGGGTCAGTTACCTTGTGGGTCAGTTACCTGGTGGGTAACAGTAGCTGGAAGTGTTATTGGACTAGTCAGTTACCTGGTGGGTAACAGTAGATGGAAGTGTTATTGGACTAGTCAGTTACCTGGTGGGTCAGTTACCTGGTGGGTCAGTTACCTTGTGGGTCAGTTACCTGGTGGGTCAGTTACCTGGTGGGTCAGTTACCTGGTGGGTCAGTTACCTGGTGGGTCAGTTATCTGGTGGGTAACAGTAGCTGGGAGTGTTATTGGACTAGTCAGTTACCTGGTGGGTCAGTTACCTGGTGGGTCAGTTACCTGGTGGGTAATAGTAGATGGAAGTGTTATTGGACTAGTCAGTTACCTGGTGGGTCAGTTCCCTGGTGGGTAACAGTAGATGGAAGTGTTATTAGACTAGTCAGTTACCTGGTGGGTCAGTTACCTGGTGGGTCAGTTACCTGGTGGGTCAGTTACCTGGTGGGTCAGTTACCTGGGTAATAGTAGATGGAAGTGTTATTTGACTAGTCAGTTACCTGGTGGGTCAGTTACCTGGTGGGTCAGTTACCTGGTGGGTCAGTTACCTGGTGGGTAAATAGTAGATGGAAGTGTTATTGGACTAGTCAGTTACCTGGTGGGTCAGTTACCTGGTGGGTAACAGTAGATGGAAGTGTTATTAGACTAGTCAGTTACCTGGTGGGTAACAGTAGCTGGGAGTGTTATTAGACTAGTCAGTTACCTGGTGGGTAATAGTAGATGGAAGTGTTATTGGACTAGTCAGTTACCTGGTGGGTCAGTTACCTGGTGGGTAACAGTAGCTGGGAGTGTTATTAGACTAGTCAGTTACCTGGTGGGTAATAGTAGATGGAAGTGTTATTAGACTAGTCAGTTACCTGGTGGGTAACAGTAGATGGAATTGTTATTAGACTAGTCAGTTACGTTACCTTGTGGGTCAGTTACCTGGTGGGTAACAGTAGATGGGAGTGTTATTAGACTAGTCAGTTACCTGGTGGGTCAGGTACCTGGTGGGTCAGTTACCTGGTGGGTCAGGTACCTGGTGGGTCAGTTACCTGGTGGGTCAGTTACCTGGTGGGTCAGTTACCTGGTGGGTCAGTTACCTTGTGGGTCAGTTACCTGGTGGGTAACAGTAGATGGGAGTGTTATTAGACTAGTCAGTTACCTGGTGGGTCAGGTACCTGGTGGGTCAGATACCTGGTTGGTCAGTTACCTGGTGGGTCAGGTATCTGGTGGGTCAGGTACCTGGTGGGTCAGTTACCTGGTGGGTCAGTTACCTGGTGGGTAACAGTAGATGGGAGTGTTATTAGACTAGTCAGTTACCTGGTGGGTCAGGTACCTGGTGGGTCAGTTACCTGGTGGGTCAGGTACCTGGTGGGTCAGTTACCTGGTGGGTCAGTTACCTGGTGGGTAACAGTAGATGGGAGTGTTATTAGACTAGTCAGTTACCTGGTGGGTCAGGTACCTGGTGGGTCAGGTACCTGGTGGGTCAGTTACCATGTGGGTAACAGTAGATGGAAGTGTTATTGGACTAGTCAGTTACCTGGTGGGTCAGTTACCTGGTGGATAACAGTAGATGGAAGTGTTATTAGACTAGTCAGTTACCTGGTGAGTCAGGTACCTGGTGGGTCAGTTACCTGGTGGGTCAGTTACCTGGTGGGTCAGTTACCTGATGGGTAACAGTAGATGGGAGTGTTATTAGACTAGTCAGTTACCTGGTGGGTCAGGTACCTGGTGGGTCAGTTACCTGGTGGGTCAGGTACCTGGTGGGTCAGTTACCTAGTGGGTCAGTTACCTGGTGGGTCAGTTACCTGGTGGGTCAGGTACCTGGTGGGTCAGTTACCTGGTGGGTCAGTTACCTGGTGGGTCAGTTACCTGGTGGGTCAGGTACCTGGTGGGTCAGTTACCTGGTGGGTCAGGTACCTGGTGGGTCAGTTACCTGGTGGGTCAGTTTACCTGGTGGGTCAGTTACCTGGTGGGTCAGTTACCTTGTGGGTCAGTTACCTGGTGGGTCAGGTACCTGGTGGTTCAGTTACCTGGTGGGTCAGTTACCTGGTGGGTAACAGTAGATGGGAGTGTTATTAGACTAGTCAGTTACCTGGTGGGTCAGGTACCTGGTGGGTCAGTTACCTGGTGGGTCAGTTACCTGGTGGGTCAGGTACCTGGTGGGTCAGTTACCTGGTGGGTTAGGTACCTGGTGGGTCAGTTACTGGGGGGTCAGTTACCTGGTGGGTAACAGTAGATGGGAGTGTTATTAGACTAGTCAGTTACCTGGTGGGTCAGGTACCTGTTGGGTCAGGTACCTGGTGGGTCAATTACCTGGTGGGTCAGTTACCTGGTGGGTAACAGTAGAATGGAGTTTCTTAGACTAGTCAGTTACCTGGTGGGTCAGGTACCTGGTGGGTCAGTTACCTGGTGGGTCAGTTACCTGGTGGGTAACACTGGTGGGTCAGTTACCTGGTGGGTCAGGTACCTGGTGGGTCAGTTACCTGGTGGGTCAGTTACCTGGTGGGTCAGTTACCTGGTGGGTAACAGTAGCTGTAAGTGTTATTGGACTAGTCAGTTACCTGGTGGGTCAGTTACCTGGTGGGTAACAGTAGATGGAAGTGTTATTAGACTAGTCAGTTACCTGGTGGGTAACAGTAGCTGGGAGTGTTATTAGACTAGTCAGTTACCTGGTGGGTAATAGTAGATGGAAGTGTTATTGGACTAGTCAGTTACCTGGTGGGTCAGTTACCTGGTGGGTCAGTTACCTGGTGGGTAACAGTAGATGGAATTGTTATTAGACTAGTCAGTTACGTTACCTTGTGGGTCAGTTACCTGGTGGGTAACAGTAGATGGGAGTGTTATTAGACTAGTCAGTTACCTGGTGGGTCAGGTACCTGGTGGGTCAGTTACCTGGTGGGTCAGGTACCTGGTGGGTCAGTTACCTGGTGGGTCAGTTACCTGGTGGGTCAGTTACCTGGTGGGTCAGTTACCTGGTGGGTCAGTTACCTTGTGGGTCAGTTACCTGGTGGGTAACAGTAGATGGGAGTGTTATTAGACTAGTCAGTTACCTGGTGGGTCAGGTACCTGGTGGGTCAGTTACCTGGTGGGTCAGTTACCTTGTGGGTCAGTTACCTGGTGGGTAACAGTAGCTGGAAGTGTTATTGGACTAGTCAGTTACCTGGTGGGTAACAGTAGATGGAAGTGTTATTGGACTAGTCAGTTACCTGGTGGGTCAGTTACCTGGTGGGTCAGTTACCTTGTGGGTCAGTTACCTGGTGGGTCAGTTACCTGGTGGGTCAGTTACCTGGTGGGTCAGTTACCTGGTGGGTCAGTTATCTGGTGGGTAACAGTAGCTGGGAGTGTTATTGGACTAGTCAGTTACCTGGTGGGTCAGTTACCTGGTGGGTCAGTTACCTGGTGGGTCAGTTACCTGGTGGGTAATAGTAGATGGAAGTGTTATTGGACTAGTCAGTTACCTGGTGGGTCAGTTCCCTGGTGGGTAACAGTAGATGGAAGTGTTATTAGACTAGTCAGTTACCTGGTGGGTCAGTTACCTGGTGGGTCAGTTACCTGGTGGGTCAGTTACCTGGGTAATAGTAGATGGAAGTGTTATTTGACTAGTCAGTTACCTGGTGGGTCAGTTACCTGGTGGGTCAGTTACCTGGTGGGTCAGTTACCTGGTGGGTAAATAGTAGATGGAAGTGTTATTGGACTAGTCAGTTACCTGGTGGGTCAGTTACCTGGTGGGTAACAGTAGATGGAAGTGTTATTAGACTAGTCAGTTACCTGGTGGGTAACAGTAGCTGGGAGTGTTATTAGACTAGTCAGTTACCTGGTGGGTAATAGTAGATGGAAGTGTTATTGGACTAGTCAGTTACCTGGTGGGTCAGTTACCTGGTGGGTAACAGTAGCTGGGAGTGTTATTAGACTAGTCAGTTACCTGGTGGGTAATAGTAGATGGAAGTGTTATTAGACTAGTCAGTTACCTGGTGGGTAACAGTAGATGGAATTGTTATTAGACTAGTCAGTTACGTTACCTTGTGGGTCAGTTACCTGGTGGGTAACAGTAGATGGGAGTGTTATTAGACTAGTCAGTTACCTGGTGGGTCAGGTACCTGGTGGGTCAGGTACCTGGTGGGTCAGTTACCTGGTGGGTCAGTTACCTGGTGGGTCAGTTACCTGGTGGGTCAGTTACCTGGTGGGTCAGTTACCTTGTGGGTCAGTTACCTGGTGGGTAACAGTAGATGGGAGTGTTATTAGACTAGTCAGTTACCTGGTGGGTCAGGTACCTGGTGGGTCAGATACCTGGTTGGTCAGTTACCTGGTGGGTCAGGTATCTGGTGGGTCAGGTACCTGGTGGGTCAGTTACCTGGTGGGTCAGTTACCTGGTGGGTAACAGTAGATGGGAGTGTTATTAGACTAGTCAGTTACCTGGTGGGTCAGGTACCTGGTGGGTCAGTTACCTGGTGGGTCAGGTACCTGGTGGGTCAGTTACCTGGTGGGTCAGTTACCTGGTGGGTAACAGTAGATGGGAGTGTTATTAGACTAGTCAGTTACCTGGTGGGTCAGGTACCTGGTGGGTCAGGTACCTGGTGGGTCAGTTACCTGGTGGGTAACAGTAGATGGAAGTGTTATTGGACTAGTCAGTTACCTGGTGGGTCAGTTACCTGGTGGATAACAGTAGATGGAAGTGTTATTAGACTAGTCAGTTACCTGGTGAGTCAGGTACCTGGTGGGTCAGTTACCTGGTGGGTCAGTTACCTGGTGGGTCAGTTACCTGATGGGTAACAGTAGATGGGAGTGTTATTAGACTAGTCAGTTACCTGGTGGGTCAGGTACCTGGTGGGTCAGTTACCTGGTGGGTCAGGTACCTGGTGGGTCAGTTACCTAGTGGGTCAGTTACCTAGTGGGTCAGTTACCTGGTGGGTCAGGTACCTGGTGGGTCAGGTACCTGGTGGGTCAGTTACCTGGTGGGTCAGTTACCTGGTGGGTCAGTTACCTGGTGGGTCAGGTACCTGGTGGGTCAGGTACCTGGTGGGTCAGTTACCTGGTGGGTCAGGTACCTGGTGGGTCAGGTACCTGGTGGGTCAGGTACCTGGTGGGTAACAGTAGATGGGAGTGTTATTAGACTAGTCAGTTACCTGGTGGGTCAGGTACCTGGTGGGTCAGGTACCTGGTGGGTCAGTTACCTGGTGGGTCAGGTACCTGGTGGGTCAGTTACCTGGTGGGTTAGGTACCTGGTGGGTCAGTTACTGGGGGGTCAGTTACCTGGTGGGTAACAGTAGATGGGAGTGTTATTAGACTAGTCAGTTACCTGGTGGGTCAGGTACCTGTTGGGTCAGGTACCTGGTGGGTCAATTACCTGGTGGGTCAGTTACCTGGTGGGTAACAGTAGAATGGAGTTTCTTAGACTAGTCAGTTACCTGGTGGGTCAGGTACCTGGTGGGTCAGTTACCTGGTGGGTCAGTTACCTGGTGGGTAACACTGGTGGGTCAGTTACCTGGTGGGTCAGGTACCTGGTGGGTCAGTTACCTGGTGGGTCAGTTACCTGGTGGGTCAGTTACCTGTTGGGTAACAGTAGCTGTAAGTGTTATTGGACTAGTCAGTTACCTGGTGGGTCAGTTACCTGGTGGGTAACAGTAGATGGAAGTGTTATTAGACTAGTCAGTTACCTGGTGGGTAACAGTAGCTGGGAGTGTTATTAGACTAGTCAGTTACCTGGTGGGTAATAGTAGATGGAAGTGTTATTGGACTAGTCATTTACCTGGTGGGTCAGTTACCTGGTGGGTCAGTTACCTGGTGGGTAACAGTAGATGGAATTGTTATTAGACTAGTCAGTTACGTTACCTGGTGGGTCAGTTACCTGGTGGGTCAGTTACCTTGTGGGTCAGTTACCTGGTGGGTAACAGTAGATGGGAGTGTTATTAGACTAGTCAGTTACCTGGTGGGTCAGGTACCTGGTGGGTCAGTTACCTGGTGGGTCAGGTACCTGGTGGGTCAGTTACCTGGTGGGTCAGTTACCTGGTGGGTCAGTTACCTGGTGGGTCAGTTACCTTGTGGGTCAGTTACCTGGTGGGTAACAGTAGATGGGAGTGTTATTAGACTAGTCAGTTACCTGGTGGGTCAGGTACCTGGTGGGTCAGTTACCTGGTGGGTCAGATACCTGGTTGGTCAGTTACCTGGTGGGTCAGGTACCTGGTGGGTCAGGTACCTGGTGGGTCAGTTACCTGGTGGGTCAGTTACCTGGTGGGTAACAGTAGATGGGAGTGTTATTAGACTAGTCAGTTACCTGGTGGGTCAGGTACCTGGTGGGTCAGTTACCTGGTGGGTCAGGTACCTGGTGGGTCAGTTACCTGGTGGGTCAGTTACCTGGTGGGTAACAGTAGATGGGAGTGTTATTAGACTAGTCAGTTACCTGGTGGGTCAGGTACCTGGTGGGTCAGGTACCTGGTGGGTCAGTTACCTGGTGGGTAACAGTAGATGGGAGTGTTATTAGACTAGTCAGTTACCTGGTGAGTCAGGTACCTGGTGGGTCAGTTACCTGGTGGGTCAGTTACCTGGTGGGTCAGTTACCTGATGGGTAACAGTAGATGGGAGTGTTATTAGACTAGTCAGTTACCTGGTGGGTCAGGTACCTGGTGGGTCAGTTACCTGGTGGGTCAGATACCTGGTTGGTCAGTTACCTGGTGGGTCAGGTACCTGGTGGGTCAGGTACCTGGTGGGTCAGGTACCTGGTGGGTCAGGTACCTGGTGGGTCAGTTACCTGGTGGGTCAGTTTACCTGGTGGGTCAGTTACCTGGTGGGTCAGTTACCTTGTGGGTCAGTTACCTGGTGGGTCAGGTACCTGGTGGTTCAGTTACCTGGTGGGTCAGTTACCTGGTGGGTAACAGTAGATGGGAGTGTTATTAGACTAGTCAGTTACCTGGTGGGTCAGGTACCTGGTGGGTCAGGTACCTGGTGGGTCAGTTACCTGGTGGGTCAGGTACCTGGTGGGTCAGTTACCTGGTTGGTTAGGTACCTGGTGGGTCAGTTACTGGGGGGTCAGTTACCTGGTGGGTAACAGTAGATGGGAGTGTTATTAGACTAGTCAGTTACCTGGTGGGTCAGGTACCTGTTGGGTCAGGTACCTGGTGGGTCAATTACCTGGTGGGTCAGTTACCTGGTGGGTAACAGTAGATGGGAGTTTCTTAGACTAGTCAGTTACCTGGTGGGTCAGGTACCTGGTGGGTCAGTTACCTGGTGGGTCAGTTACCTGGTGGGTAACACTGGTGGGTCAGTTACCTGGTGGGTCAGGTACCTGGTGGGTCAGTTACCTGGTGGGTCAGTTACCTGGTGGGTCAGTTACCTGGTGGGTAACAGTAGCTGTAAGTGTTATTGGACTAGTCAGTTACCTGGTGGGTAACAGTAGCTGGAAGTGTTATTAGACTAGTCAGTTACCTGGTGGGTAACAGTAGCTGGAAGTGTTATTAGACGAGTCAGTTACCTGGTGGGTAACAGTAGCTGGAAGTGTTATTAGACTAGTCAGTTACCTGGTGGGTAACAGTAGCTGGAAGTGTTATTAGACTAGTCAGTTACCTGGTGGGTCAGTTACCTGGTGGGTAACAGTAGCTGGGAGTGTTATTGGACTAGTCAGTTACCTGGTGGGTAACAGTAGCTGGAAGTGTTATTGGACTAGTCAGTTACCTGGTGGGTCAGTTACCTGGTGGGTCAGTTACCTGGTGTGTCAGTTACCTGGTGGGTCAGTTACCTGGTGGGTAACAGTAGATGGAAGTGTTATTGGACTAGTCAGTTACCTGGTGGGTCAGTTACCTTGTGGGTCAGTTATTTGGTGGGTAACAGTAGATGGAAGTGTTATTAGACGAGTCAGTTACCTGGTGGGTAACAGTAGCTGGAAGTGTTATTAGACTAGTCAGTTACCTGGTGGGTAACAGTAGCTGGAAGTGTTATTAGACTAGTCAGTTACCTGGTGGGTCAGTTACCTGGTGGGTAACAGTAGCTGGGAGTGTTATTGGACTAGTCAGTTACCTGGTGGGTAACAGTAGCTGGAAGTGTTATTGGACTAGTCAGTTACCTGGTGGGTCAGTTACCTGGTGGGTCAGTTACCTGGTGTGTCAGTTACCTGGTGGGTCAGTTACCTGGTGGGTAACAGTAGATGGAAGTGTTATTGGACTAGTCAGTTACCTGGTGGGTCAGTTACCTTGTGGGTCAGTTATTTGGTGGGTAACAGTAGATGGAAGTGTTATTGGACTAGTCAGTTACCTGGTGGGTCAGTTACCTGGTGGGTCAGTTACCTGGTGGGTCAGTTACCTGGTGGGTAACAGTAGATGGAAGTGTTATTGGACTAGTCAGTTACCTGGTGGGTCAGTTACCTGGTGGGTCAGTTACCTTGTGGGTCAGTTACCTGGTGGGTCAGTTACCTGGTGGGTCAGTTACCTGGTGGGTCAGTTATCTGGTGGGTAACAGTAGCTGGGAGTGTTATTGGACTAGTCAGTTACCTGGTGGGTCAGTTACCTGGTGGGTCAGTTACCTGGTGGGTCAGTTACCTGGTGGGTAATAGTAGATGGAAGTGTTATTGGACTAGTCAGTTACCTGGTGGGTCAGTTCCCTGGTGGGTAACAGTAGATGGAAGTGTTATTAGACTAGTCAGTTACCTGGTGGGTCAGTTACCTGGTGGGTCAGTTACCTGGTGGGTCAGTTACCTGGGTAATAGTAGATGGAAGTGTTATTTGACTAGTCAGTTACCTGGTGGGTCAGTTACCTGGTGGGTCAGTTACCTGGTGGGTCAGTTACCTGGTGGGTAAATAGTAGATGGAAGTGTTATTGGACTAGTCAGTTACCTGGTGGGTCAGTTACCTGGTGGGTAACAGTAGATGGAAGTGTTATTAGACTAGTCAGTTACCTGGTGGGTAACAGTAGCTGGGAGTGTTATTAGACTAGTCAGTTACCTGGTGGGTAATAGTAGATGGAAGTGTTATTGGACTAGTCAGTTACCTGCTGGGTCAGTTACCTGGTGGGTCAGTTACCTGGTGGGTAACAGTAGATGGAATTGTTATTAGACTAGTCAGTTACTTTACCTGGTGGGTCAGTTACCTGGTGGGTCAGTTACCTTGTGGGTCAGTTACCTGGTGGGTAACAGTAGATGGGAGTGTTATTAGACTAGTCAGTTACCTGGTGGGTCAGGTACCTGGTGGGTCAGTTACCTGGTGGGTCAGGTACCTGGTGGGTCAGTTACCTGGTGGGTCAGTTACCTGGTGGGTCAGTTACCTGGTGGGTCAGTTACCTGGTGGGTATGTTACCTTGTGGGTCAGTTACCTGGTGGGTAACAGTAGATGGGAGTGTTATTAGACTAGTCAGTTACCTGGTGGGTCAGGTACCTGGTGGGTCAGTTACCTGGTGGGTCAGATACCTGGTGGGTCAGTTACCTGGTGGGTCAGGTATCTGGTGGGTCAGGTACCTGGTGGGTCAGTTACCTGGTGGGTCAGTTACCTGGTGGGTAACAGTAGATGGGAGTGTTATTAGACTAGTCAGTTACCTGGTGGGTCAGGTACCTGGTGGGTCAGTTACCTGGTGGGTCAGGTACCTGGTGGGTCAGTTACCTGGTGGGTCAGTTACCTGGTGGGTAACAGTAGATGGGAGTGTTATTAGACTAGTCAGTTACCTGGTGGGTCAGGTACCTGGTGGGTCAGGTACCTGGTGGGTCAGTTACCTGGTGGGTAACAGTAGATGGGAGTGTTATTAGACTAGTCAGTTACCTGGTGAGTCAGGTACCTGGTGGGTCAGTTACCTGGTGGGTCAGTTACCTGGTGGGTCAGTTACCTGATGGGTAACAGTAGATGGGAGTGTTATTAGACTAGTCAGTTACCTGGTGGGTCAGGTACCTGGTGGGTCAGTTACCTGGTGGGTCAGTTACCTGGTGGGTCAGTTACCTGGTGGGTCAGTTACCTGGTGGGTCAGTTACCTGGTGGGTCAGGTACCTGGTGGGTCAGTTACCTGGTGGGTCAGTTACCTGGTGGGTCAGGTACCTGGTGGGTCAGGTACCTGGTGGGTCAGGTACCTGGTGGGTCAGGTACCTGGTGGGTCAGTTACCTGGTGGGTCAGTTTACCTGGTGGGTCAGTTACCTGGTGGGTCAGTTACCTTGTGGGTCAGTTACCTGGTGGGTCAGGTACCTGGTGGTTCAGTTACCTGGTGGGTCAGTTACCTGGTGGGTAACAGTAGATGGGAGTGTTATTAGACTAGTCAGTTACCTGGTGGGTCAGGTACCTGGTGGGTCAGGTACCTGGTGGGTCAGTTACCTGGTGGGTCAGGTACCTGGTGGGTCAGTTACCTGGTGGGTTAGGTACCTGGTGGGTCAGTTACTGGGGGGTCAGTTACCTGGTGGGTAACAGTAGATGGGAGTGTTATTAGACTAGTCAGTTACCTGGTGGGTCAGGCACCTGTTGGGTCAGGTACCTGGTGGGTCAATTACCTGGTGGGTCAGTTACCTGGTGGGTAACAGTAGATGGGAGTTTCTTAGACTAGTCAGTTACCTGGTGGGTCAGGTACCTGGTGGGTCAGTTACCTGGTGGGTCAGTTACCTGGTGGGTAACGCTGGTGGGTCAGTTACCTGGTGGGTCAGGTACCTGGTGGGTCAGTTACCTGGTGGGTCAGTTACCTGGTGGGTCAGTTACCTGGTGGGTAACAGTAGATGGAAGTGGTATTAGACTAGTCAGTTACCTGGTGGGTAACAGTAGCTGGAAGTGTTATTAGACTAGTCAGTTACCTGGTGGGTAACAGTAGCTGGAAGTGTTATTAGACTAGTCAGTTACCTGGTGGGTAACAGTAGCTGGAAGTGTTATTAGACTAGTCAGTTACCTGGTGGGTAACAGTAGCTGGAAGTGTTATTAGACTAGTCAGTTACCTGGTGGGTAACAGTAGCTGGAAGTGTTATTAGACTAGTCAGTTACCTGGTGGGTCAGTTACCTGGTGTGTCAGTTACCTGGTGGGTCAGTTACCTGGTGGGTCAGTTACCTGGTGGGTAACAGTAGCTGTAAGTGTTATTGGACTAGTCAGTTACCTGGTGGGTCAGTTACCTGGTGGGTCAGTTACCTGGTGGGTCAGTTACCTGGTGGGTAACAGTAGATGGAAGTGTTATTGGACTAGTCAGTTACCTGGTGGGTCAGTTACCTTGTGGGTCAGTTATTTGGTGGGTAACAGTAGATGGAAGTGTTATTGGACTAGTCAGTTACCTGGTGGGTCAGTTACCTGGTGGGTCAGTTACCTGGTGGGTCAGTTACCTGGTGGGTAACAGTAGATCGAAGTGTTATTGGACTAGTCAGTTACCTGGTGGGTAACAGTAGATGGAAGTGTTATTGGACTAGTCAGTTACCTGGTGGGTCAGTTACCTTGTGGGTCAGTTACCTTGTGGGTCAGTTACCTGGTGGGTCAGTTACCTGGTGGGTCAGTTACCTGGTGGGTCAGTTATCTGGTGGGTAACAGTAGCTGGGAGTGTTATTGGACTAGTCATTTACCTGTTGGGTCAGTTACCTGGTGGGTCAGTTACCTGGTGGGTCAGTTACCTGGTGGGTCAGTTACCTGGTGGGTCAGTTACCTGGGTAATAGTAGATGGAAGTGTTATTTGACTAGTCAGTTACCTGGTGGGTCAGTTACCTGGTGGGTCAGTTACCTGGTGGGTCAGTTACCTGGTGGGTAAATAGTAGATGGAAGTGTTATTGGACTAGTCAGTTACCTGGTGGGTCAGTTACCTGGTGGGTAACAGTAGATGGAAGTGTTATTAGACTAGTCAGTTACCTGGTGGGTAACAGTAGCTGGAAGTGTTATTAGACTAGTCAGTTACCTGGTGGGTAACAGTAGCTGGAAGTGTTATTAGACTAGTCAGTTACCTGGTGGGTCAGTTACCTGGTGTGTCAGTTACCTGGTGGGTCAGTTACCTGGTGGGTCAGTTACCTGGTGGGTAACAGTAGCTGGGAGTGTTATTGGACTAGTCATTTACCTGGTGGGTCAGTTACCTGGTGGGTAACAGTAGCTGTAAGTGTTATTGGACTAGTCAGTTACCTGGTGGGTCAGTTACCTGGTGGGTCAGTTACCTGGTGGGTAACAGTAGATGGAAGTGTTATTGGACTAGTCAGTTACCTGGTGGGTCAGTTACCTTGTGGGTCAGTTATTTGGTGGGTAACAGTAGATGGAAGTGTTATTGGACTAGTCAGTTACCTGGTGGGTCAGTTACCTGGTGGGTCAGTTACCTGGTGGGTCAGTTACCTGGTGGGTAACAGTAGATCGAAGTGTTATTGGACTAGTCAGTTACCTGGTGGGTAACAGTAGATGGAAGTGTTATTGGACTAGTCAGTTACCTGGTGGGTCAGTTACCTTGTGGGTCAGTTACCTTGTGGGTCAGTTACCTGGTGGGTCAGTTACCTGGTGGGTCAGTTACCTGGTGGGTCAGTTATCTGGTGGGTAACAGTAGCTGGGAGTGTTATTGGACTAGTCATTTACCTGTTGGGTCAGTTACCTGGTGGGTCAGTTACCTGGTGGGTCAGTTACCTGGTGGGTCAGTTACCTGGGTAATAGTAGATGGAAGTGTTATTTGACTAGTCAGTTACCTGGTGGGTCAGTTACCTGGTGGGTCAGTTACCTGGTGGGTCAGTTACCTGGTGGGTAAATAGTAGATGGAAGTGTTATTGGACTAGTCAGTTACCTGGTGGGTCAGTTACCTGGTGGGTAACAGTAGATGGAAGTGTTATTAGACTAGTCAGTTACCTGGTGGGTAACAGTAGCTGGAAGTGTTATTAGACTAGTCAGTTACCTGGTGGGTAACAGTAGCTGGGAGTGTTATTAGACTAGTCAGTTACCTGGTGGGTAATAGTAGATGGAAGTGTTATTGGACTAGTCAGTTACCTGGTGGGTCAGTTACCTGGGTCAGGTACCTGGTGGGTCAGTTACCTGGTGGGTCAGTTACCTGGTGGGTCAGGTACCTGGTGGGTCAGGTACCTGGTGGGTAACAGTAGTGAAGTGAAGTGAAGAAGTTTTAAAGCAGCGGTTCCCAGAAACCTAAATGTGCACCCTGTTTCCAGGACAGAGGTAGGGAACGCTGGGTTAAAGACTCCAGGACAGAGGTAGGGAACGCTGGGTTAAAGACTCCAGGACAGAGGTAGGGAACGCTGGGTTAAAGACTCCAGGACAGAGGTAGGGAACGCTGGGTTAAAGACTCCAGGACAGATGTAGGGAACGCTGGGTTAAAGACTCCAGGACAGAGGTAGGGAACGCTGGGTTAAAGACTCCAGGACAGAGGTAGGGAACGCTGGGTTAAAGACTCCAGGACAGAGGTAGGGAACGCTGGGTTAAAGACTCCAGGACAGAGGTAGGGAACGCTGGGTTAAAGACTCCAGGACAGATGTAGGGAACGCTGGGTTAAAGACTCCAGGACAGAGGTAGGGAACGCTGGGTTAAAGACTCCAGGACAGAGGTAGGGAACGCTGGGTTAAAGACTCCAGGACAGAGGTAGGGAACGCTGGGTTAAAGACTCCAGGACAGAGGTAGGGAACGCTGGGTTATTAAAGACTCCAGGACAGAGGTAGGGAATGCTGGGTTATTAAAGACTCCAGGACAGAGGTAGGGAATGCTGGGTTAAAGACTCCAGGACAGATGTAGGGAACGCTGGGTTAAAGACTCCAGGACAGAGGTAGGGAACGCTGGGTTAAAGACTCCAGGACAGAGGTAGGGAACGCTGGGTTATAGACTCCAGGACAGAGGTAGGGAACGCTGGGTTAAAGACTCGAGGACAGAGGTAGGGAATGCTGGTTTAAAGACTCCAGGAGAGATGTATGGAACGCTGGGTTAAAGACTCCAGGACAGAGGTAGGGAATGCTGGGTTAAAGACTCCAGGACAGAGGTAGGGAACACTGGGTTAAAGACTCCAGGACAGAGGTAGGGATGGCTGGGTTAAAGACTCCAGGACAGAGGTAGGGAACGCTGGGTTAAAGACTCCAGGACAGAGGTAGGGAACGCTGGGTTAAAGACTCCAGGACAGAGGTAGGGAACGCTGGGTTAAAGACTCCAGGACAGAGGTAGGGAACGCTGGGTTAAAGACTCCAGGACAGAGGTAGGGAATGCAGGGTTAAAGACTCCAGGACAGAGGTAGGGAATGCTGGGTTAAAGACTCCAGGACAGAGGTAGGGAACGCTGGGTTAAAGACTCCAGGACAGAGGTAGGGAATGCTGGGTTAAAGACTCCAGGACAGAGGTAGGGAACGCTGGGTTAAAGACTCCAGGAGAGAGGTAGGGAACGCTGGGTTAAAGACTCCAGGACAGAGGTAGGGAACCCTGGGTTAAAGACTCCAGGACAGAGGTAGGGAACGCTGGGTTAAAGACTCCAGGACAGAGGTAGGGAACGCTGGGTTAAAGACTCCAGGACAGAGGTAGGGAACGCTGGGTTAAAGACTCCAGGACAGAGGTAGGGAACGCTGGCTTAAAGACTCCAGGACAGAGGTAGGGAACGCTGGGTTAATGACTCGAGGGCAGAGGTAGGGAACGCTGAGTTAATGACTGGAGTTTTTCCTGATGGGGATTAACTCCTGTTCTGACAGAAAAGGCCTGTAGTAGTATAGCTGAGTCCTTTAATACTGGAACACTGTTGAAACACAATACACTTCCTCAACTCCTGGGATAGATTACGTTACTCTCTCTCTGTGTGTGTGTGTGTGTGTGTGTGTGTGTGTGTGTGTGTGTGTGTGTGTGTGTGAGGGCGTAGCCGTTGGCCTTAGAGGGGGTCAGGCGCCACAGTTTGGGTGTGACCGCTCCACCCTGTCATCACATTAGTGTCCCTGGTCCCCTCCCTAACCCCCTCCTCCCTCCGTCGCTCTCTACCTCCTCTCTCCTTCTACCCCTCTCTCTCGCTCTCCTTCTGCTCTCACTCTTTCTCTCTCTCCCGCTGTCTCTCTCTCCTTATACCCCTCTCTCGATCTCCTTCTGCTCTCACTCTCTTTCTCTCTCTCCCGCTGTCTCTCTCTCCTTCTACCCCTCTCTCTCGCTCTCCTTCTGCTCTCACTCTCTTTTTCTCTCTCCCACTGTCTCTCTCCCGCTCTCTCACTGCCAAAATAACCTCTACAACATTTTTTTGCCTGAAGGGGCACTTGTGTGTACAAACTATCATGGTCTGGGTATGATAGGGTTAACTGTCAATACTACTGCTGTTCTTTACATTGCGGCTGGGCTGGGCTGGGAGAGGGAGAGGGAGAGAGAGAGAGAGAGAAAATGAACAAGGGATGTGGAAAGATGGAGGGAGGAACAGAGATGGAGAGATGGAGGGAGGAACAGAGATGGAGGAAGGAACAGAGATGGAGAGAGAGAGAAAGATGGAGGGAGGAACAGAGATGGAGGGAGGAAGAGAGAGATGGAGGGAGGAAGCGAGAGAGATGGAAGGAGGAAGAGAGAGAGATGAGGAGGAGAGAGATGAGGAAGAGAGAGAGATGGAAGGAGGGAGGAAGAGAGAGAGAGAGGGATGAAGAGAGAGAGATAGAGGGGGGAAGAGAGAGATGGAGGGAGGGAGAGAGGGAGGGAGAGAGAGAGAGAAAAAAATGAACAAGGGTGTGGAGTTTTGTAAAGGTCCGCTTTGGCTGGAGGAGGTGTGACACACACACACAGGTACATACTGTACACTACAGAGACTGCGGAGAGTGTTCGTGTGGGGACCTGAGGGGCAAAGAGGACAGGGGCAGGGCTAGGGGGGAGTGTTCGTGTGGGGACCTGATGGGCAAAGAGGACAGGGGCAGGGCTAGGGGGGAGTGTTCGTGTGGGGACCTGAGGGGCGAAGAGGACAGGGGCAGGGCTAGGGGGGAGTGTTCGTGTGGGGACCTGAGGGGCGAAGAGGACAGGGGCAGGGCTAGGCAGGAGTGTTCGTGTGGGGACCTGAGGGGCGAAGAGGACAGGGGCAGGGCTAGGGGGGAGTGTTCGTGTGGGGACCTGAGGGGCGAAGAGGACAGGGGCAGGGCTAGAGGGGAGTGTTCGTGAGGGGCGAAGAGGGCAGGGCTAGGGGGGAGTGTTCATGAGGGGCGAAGAGGGCAGGGCTAGGGGGGAGTGTTCGTGTGGGGACCTGAGGGGCGAAGAGGACAGGGGCAGGGCTAGGGGGGAGTGTTCGTGTGGGGACCTGAGGGGCGAAGAGGACAGGGGCAGGGCTAGGGGGGAGTGTTCATGAGGGGCGAAGAGGGCAGGGCTAGGGGGGAGTGTTCGTGAGGGGCGAAGAGGACAGGGGCAGGGCTAGGGGGGAGTGTTCGTGTGGGGACCTGAGGGGCGAACAGGACAGGGGCAGGGCTAGGAGGGAGTGTGTGCGTGAGAGAGATTTGCACATCGTTACACTGTAGGCACTGCATCTCGTTTTGTCAACTCAGTAGTATAATTAAACAATAAAACATGAGAACCCCTGGATTAAACTCAGTAGTATAATTAAACAATAAAACATGAGAACCCCTGGATTAAACTCAGTAGTATAATTAAACAATAAAACATGAGAACCCCTGGATTAAACTCAGTAGTATAATTAAACAATACAACATGAGAACCCCTGGATTAAACTCTATAACATGAGAACCCCTGGATTAAACTCAGTAGTATAATTAATCAATAAAACATGAGAACCCCTGGATTAAACTCAGTAGTATAATTAAACAATAAAACATGAGAACCCCTGGATTAACTCAGCAGTATAATTAAACAATAAAACATGAGAACCCCTGGATTAACTCAGCAGTATAATTAAACAATAAAACATGAGAACCCCTGGATTAAACTCAGTAGTATAATTAATCAATAAAACATGAGAACCCCTGGATTAAACTCAGTAGTATAATTAAACAATAAAACATGAGAACCCCTGGATTAAACTCAGTAGTATAATTAATCAATAAAACATGAGAACCCCTGGATTAACTCAGTAGTATAATTAATCAATAAAACATGAGAACCCCTGGATTAACTCAGTAGTATAATTAATCAATAAAACATGAGAACCCCTGGATTAACTCAGTAGTATAATTAATCAATAAAACATGAGAACCCCTGGATTAAACTCAGTAGTATAAATAAACAATATAACATGAGAACCCCTGGATTAAACTCAGTAGTATAATTAAACAATAAAACATGAGAACCCCTGGATTAAATTCAGTAGTATAATTAAACAATAAAACATGAGAACCTCTGGATTAACTCAGCAGTATAATTAAACAATAAAACATGAGAACCCCTGGATTAAACTCAGTAGTATAATTAAACAATAAAACATGAGAACCCCTGGATTAAACTCACCTAGTCAGTTGCACAACTGATTGCATTCAACCGAACTGTGTGCTCTGCATTTATCCCAACCCCGATGAATCAGAGAGATGCAGTGCCATAATCAATATCCAGTCGTCGTTGGGGGTTAACTTGTCTCGCTCAAGGACAGAATGGCCCACTTTTCCCACCTTGCTGGCTCAGGGATTCGAACCAGCGACCTTTCGGATTTCTGGCCCAACGCTCTTAACCGCTAGGCTACCTGTTCTGAAGCACGACAACAGGTGTGAAATGGCAAACACACACACACAGTGCCAGTTTGACTGCGGTGATGGCGTGTTTGGGCAAACCACAAAGGATAAACCATGATTATCGCTCTGTCTGTTGGTCGGTAGCCTGCAGTACATGGTTGACTGATCTACACAAACACCTTGATATCCTGCTCCAGCCCCTTACATACCTTACAGTATCTAACCCAGACTGATATCTCCCTCTGTTAAAACAGTATCTAACCCAGACTGATATCTCCCTCTGGTAAACAGTATCTAATCCAGACTGATATCTCTGTTAAAACAGTATCTAACCCAGACTGATATCTCCCTCTGTTAAAACAGTATCTAACCCAGACTGATATCTCCCTCTGTTAAAACAGTATCTAACCCAGACTGATATCTCCCTCTGTTAAAACAGTATCTAACCCAGACTGATATCTCCCTCTGTTAAAACAGTATCTAATCCAGACTGATATCTCCCTCTGTTAAAACAGTATCTAACCCAGACTGATATCTCCCTCTGTTAAAACAGTATCTAACCCAGACTGATATCTCCCTCTGTTAAAACAGTATCTAATCCAGACTGATATCTCCCTCTGTTAAAACAGTATCTAACCCAGACTGATATCTCCCTCTGTTAAAACAGTATCTAACCCAGACTGATATCTCCCTCTGTTAAAACAGTATCTAATCCAGACTGATATCTCTGTTAAAACAGTATCTAACCCAGACTGATATCTCTGTTAAAACAGTATCTAACCCAGACTGATATCTCCCTCTGTTAAAACAGTATCTAACCCAGACTGATATCTCTGTTAAAACAGTATCTAACCCAGACTGATATCTCTGTTAAAACAGTATCTAACCCAGACTGATATCTCCCTCTGTTAAAACAGTATCTAACCCAGACTGATATCTCTGTTAAAACAGTATCTAACCCAGACTGATATCTCTGTTAAAACAATATCTAACCCAGACTGATATCTTCCTCTGTTAAAACAGTATCTAACCCAGACTGATATCTCCCTCTGTTAAAACAGTATCTAACCCAGACTGATATCTCTGTTAAAACAGTATCTAACCCAGACTGATATCTCCCTCAGTTAAAACAGTATCTAACCCAGACTGATATCTCTGTTAAAACAGTATCTAACCCAGACTGATATCTCTGTTAAAACAGTATCTAACCCAGACTGATATCTCCCTCTGTTAAAACAGTATCTAACCCAGACTGATATCTCTGTTAAAACAGTATCTAACCCAGACTGATATCGCTGTTAAAACAGTATCTAACCCAGACTGATATCTCCCTCTGTTAAAACAGTATCTAACCCAGACTGATATCTCCCTCTGTTAAAACAGTATCTAACCCAGACTGATATCTCTGTTAAAACAGTATCTAACCCAGACTGATATCTCCCTCTGTTAAAACCGTATCTAACCCAGACTGATATCTCTGTTAAAACAGTATCTAATCCAGACTGATATCTCCTCTGGTAAACAAGGTTAGTTGTGTGACTAATGGATTGTGAATAACAGGGGTGTTCCCCATTTCTCTGAAATATTCTTTCCAATAAACAGATTACCTCTGTGACGTGTGTGTGAAAAGTGTGTGAGGGGAAGTGTGTGTGTGTGTGTGTGTGTGTGTGTGTGTGTGTGTGTGTGTGTGTGTGTGTGTGTGTGTGTGTGTGTGTGTGTGTGTGTGTGTGTCATCTGTGACACACATTTAAGATGTTTAAGTGTCACACTTATGTAAAGAGCTCACATCACACACACACACACACACACCTGTGTAATCTTCTCTGAATGCCAGTCCCTCCCCTGCGGGTCGACGCCCTACTTTGCATATTGGCAGAAATGTGTGCTGTCATGTCAGGGTGTGTGTGTGTGTGTACAGTGCTCTAAAGTTATATAAAATGTCTGGGTGTGTTTCACAAGAGAAACAAAGAGACATTTTGAGCTACCGTGTTGCGTGAGGCGTCACTACAGACCCTGGTTCGATTCCTGACTGTAATCACAGCGGTCTAAGACTCTGCATCTCGGTTGCGTGAGGCGTCACTACAGACCCTGGTTCGATTCCTGACTGTAATCACAGCGGTCTAAGACTCTGCATATCGGGTGCGTGAGGCATCACTACAGACCCTGGTTCTATCCCGGGCTGTATCTCAGTGCTAGAGGCGTTACTACAGACCCTGGTTCTATCCCGGGCTGCATCTCAGTGCTAGAGGCGTCACTACAGACCCTGGTTCTATCCCGGGCTGTATCTCAGTGCTAGAGGCGTTACTACAGACCCTGGTTCTATCTCAGTGGTAGTGGCGTCACTACAGACCCTGGTTTGAATCAAATGAATGAAGTTGGTCCTGAGGTCACACATTGTTAGAGCTCCTCATGGTCCTGAGGTCACACATTGTAAAGAGCTCGTGGTCCTGAGGTCACACATTGTTAGAGCTGTTATGGTCCTGAGGTCACACATTGTTAGAGCTCCTCGTGGTCCTGAGGTCACACGTTGTTAGAGCTCCTCATGGTCCTGAGGTCACACATTGTTAGAGCTCCTCGTGGTCCTGAGGTCACACATTGTTAGAGCTGTTATGGTCCTGGGGTCACACATTGTTAGAGCTCCTCATGGTCCTGAGGTCACACATTGTTAGAGCTGTTGTGGTCCTGAGGTCACATTGTTAGAGCTGTTATGGTCCTGAGGTCACACATTGTTAGAGCTGGTGTGGTCCTGAGGTCACACATTGTTAGAGCTGTTATGGTCCTGAGGTCACACATTGTTAGAGCTCCTCGTGGTCCTGAGGTCACACATTGTTAGAGCTGTTGTGGTCCTGAGGTCACACATTGTTAGAGCTGTTATGGTCCTGAGGTCACACATTGTTAGAGCTCCTCGTGGTCCTGAGGTCACACATTGTTAGAGCTGTTGTGGTCCTGAGGTCACACATTGTTAGAGCTGTTATGGTCCTGAGGTCACACATTGTTAGAGCTGGTGTGGTCCTGAGGTCACACATTGTTAGAGCTGTTATGGTCCTGAGGTCACACATTGTTAGAGCTGTTATGGTCCTGAGGTCACACATTGTTAGAGCTCCTCGTGGTCCTGAGGTCACACATTGTTAGAGCTGTTATGGTCCTGAGGTCACACATTGTTAGAGCTCCTCGTGGTCCTGAGGTCACACATTGTAAAGAGCTCCTCATGGTCCTGAGGTCACACATTGTAAAGAGCTCCTCATGGTCCTAAGGTCAGACATGGTAAAGAGCTCCTCATGGTCCTGAGGTCACACATTGTTAGCAAGTCATCTCCACACATCACACACACAAACACACACCTCACACGCAGTTGTGTGTGTACGCATGTGTGTGTTTGGGCGGGGGTTCTCTGTGTTGTCTCTAGCGGTCTGTTGGGAGTGTGCTTCCTCTCCAGGGTTCACAAATACCCTGCCGACGCCCCTGTGTCTGTGTGTGTATTGTTGTGTGGGTCTATGAATCTGTCCTGTCTGTCTGTCTGTTGTTTAACAGAGAATCTGTCTGTCTGTCTGTCTGTCTGTCTGTTGTTTAACAGAGAATCTGTCTATCTGTCTGTCTGTCTGTCTGTCTGTCTATTGTTTAACAGAGAATCTGTCTGTCTGTCTGTCTGTCGTTTAACAGAGAATCTGTCTGTCTGTCTGTCTGTCTGTCTGTCTGTCTGTCTGTCTGTCTGTCTGTCTGTCTGTCTGTCTGTCTGTCTGTCTGTCTGTCTGTCTGTCTGTCTGTCTGTCTGTCTGTCTGTCTGTCTGTCTGTCTGTCTGTCTGTCTGTCTGTCTGTCTGTCTGTCTGTCTGTCTGTCTGTCTGTCTGTCTGTCTGTCTGTCTGTCTGTCTGTCTGTCTGTCTGTCTGTCTGTCTATTGTTTAACAGAGAATCTGTCTGTCTCTGTCTGTCTGTCTGTCTATTGTTTTCCTCTGAGGTGATCCTCCCAGCCCTAAAGAGAGAGAATAGATACCCCTAACACAATCTGTCCTAACACTATCTGCCCTAACACAATCTGCCCTAACACAATCTGCCCTCACACAATCTGTCCTAACACAATCTGCCCTCACACAATCTGTCCTCACACAATCTGCCCTAACACAATCTGCCCTCACACGATCTGTCCTCACACAATCTGTCCTCACACAATCTGTCCTAACACAATCTGCGCTAACACAATCTGTCCTAACACAATCTACCCTAACACAATCTGCCCTCACACAATCTGCCCTCACACTATCTGCCCTCACACAATCTGCGCTAACACAATCTGCCCTAACACTATCTGCCCTAACACAATCTGCCCTAACACAATCTGCCCTAACACAATCTGTCTGTCTGTCTGTGACAGAGAGCAGGAGGAGAGAGGGGGGGTGGAAGGAGAGAGAGGGGGGGGGGGGGGGGGGGGGGCAGAAGGAGAGAGAAAGGGGGGGGGCAGAAGGAGAGAGGGGGGGGGTGGAAGGAGAGAGGGGGGGGGGGGGGGCAGAAGGAGAGAGAAAGGGGGGGGGCAGAAGGAGAGAGGGGGGGGGTGGAAGGAGAGAGAGAGAGAGAGGGGGGCGGAAGGAGAGAGAGGGGGAGCCCATATGGAGAGAGAGAGGGGGGCAGAAGGAGAGAGAGAGGGGGTTGCAGAAGGAGAGGGGGGGGGGAATAAGGAGAGAGAGGGGGGAATAAGGAGAGAGAGGGGGGCATAAGGAGAGAGAGAGAGGGGGGCATAAGAAGAGAGAGAGAGGGGGGCAGAAGGAGAGAGAGAGGGGGGGGCAGAAGGAGAGAGAGAGGGGGGGGGCAGAAGGAGAGCGAGAGAGGGGAGCAGAAGGAGAGAGAGAGGGGAGCAGAAGGAGAGAGAGGGGGGGCAGAAGGAGGGAGAGAGAGAGGGGGGGCAGAAGGAGAGAGAGAGGGGGGGGCAGAAGGAGAGCGAGAGAGGGGAGCAGAAGGAGAGAGAGAGGGGAGCAGAAGGAGAGAGAGGGGGGGCAGAAGGAGGGAGAGAGAGAGGCCCCTTAAACGATCAGCTAACATATAAAAAAAATGTTTTTAAACTTTCTAGCAGAAAACTGAAGAAAACTAACAACATTAATAAATGGTTTGATGAAGAATTGCTAAAGAAATTAAGAAACTTTTTCCAACCCAAAACATAGAAACCCTGAAAACCTGAGTCTAAGGCTTCACTACGGTGAATCACTAAAACATTACAGAAATACACTACGGAAGAAGAAGGAACAGCACGTCAGAAATCAGCTCAATGTGACTGAAGAATCCAATCACTCTAACCACTTCTGGTTCAGAAATACACTACTGAGATGGAGTGCCTTAGACCGCTGTGATACAAGCCTGGAATCGAACCAGGGTCTGTAGTGACGCCTTTAGCACTGAGATGGAGTGCCTTAGACCGCTGTGATACAGCCTGGAATCGAACCAGGGTCTGTAGTGACGCCTTTAGCACTGAGATGGAGTGCCTTAGACCGCTGTGATACAAGCCTGGAATCGAACCAGGGTCTGTAGTGACGCCTTTAGCACTGAGATGGAGTGCCTTAGACCGCAGAACAATCGGCTAAAACAGATACATGATCGTTTACAAATCTTATAGTCAGCTATTAAACACTACCTGAACCCACTGGATTCTCCAATTACATTAAGGACTACCTGAGCCCACTGGATTCTCCAATTACATTAAACACTACCGGAACCCACTGGATTCTCCAATTACATTAAACACTACCTGAACCCACTGAATTCTCCAACTACATTAAGGACTACCTGAACCCACTGGATTCTCAAACTACATTAAACACTACCTGAACCCACTGGATTCTCAAACTACATTAAGGACTACCTGAACCCACTGGATTCTCCAATTACATTAAACACTACCTGAACCCACTGGATTCTCCAATTACATTAAACACTACCTGAACCCACTGGATTCTCCTATTTTATTGGATGAACTACAGGACAAAATACAAACCCTCCAACCCCAAAAGGCCTGTGGTGTTGACGGTATCCTCAATGAAATGATAAAATATACCGACCACAAATTCCAATAGGCTAAACTTAAACTCTTTACCATCATCCTCAGCTCCTGGCATCTTCCCCAATATTTTGGAACCAAGCCCTGATCCACCCCAATCCACAAAAGTGGAGACAAATTTGACCCCAATAATTACAGTGGGAATCTGCGTCGACAGTAACCTCTGGAAAAATCCTCTACAGTGTCATTAACAGCAGGACGTCTCCTCAGCGAAAACAAATGTCCTGAGCAAATTGGCTTCTTATCAAAATAGCGTACGACAGACCACGGATTCACCCTGCACACCCTAATTGACAAACAAACAACAACAGCAATAAACAAAGTTTATATATATATATATATTCTCATGCTTTGTTGACTTCAAAAAAGTTTTTTTTGGGGGGGACACAATTTGGCATGAGGGTCTGCTATACAAATGGATGAAAAGCGGGTGGGTTTTTGTGTGTGGTGGTGGTGGTGGTGGTGGTGGTGGGGGGGGGGGGGGGACATACGACATTATAAAATCCATGTACACAATCAAGTGAGCAATTAAAATTGGCAACAAAAAAAAACTCATTTCTTTCCACAGGGCCGTGGAGTGAGCCAGGGACGCATCTTGAGCCCCACCCTCTTCAACATACTTGTATTACGTATTGTCAGGTGTACTCCCCTCCCCGGCGCTCGAGGTCACCGAGCTGCTCATTGTCACGCACACCTGCGTTTTCATCAAACTCACCTGGTCTCACCTGCCTGATTAACCTTCCCTATATCTGTCACTCCCTTTTGGTTCTTTCCTCAGGCGTTGTTGTTTCGTGTTTCATGTTTTGTTCCTCGTGTTATTTATTATTAAAGTCACTCCCTGTACTTGCTTCTCGACTCCCAGCGTACACCCTAATATATATATATATATATATCAACGAATTGGCGAGGGTACTAGAACAGTCTGCAGCACCCGGCCTCACCCTACTAGAATCTGAAGTCAAATGTCTGCTGTTTGCTGATGATCTGGTGCTTCTGTCACCAACCAAGGAGGGCCTACAGCAGCACCTAGATCTGTCCCCAACCAAGGAGGGCCTACAGCAGCACCTAGATCTGTCCCCAACCAAGGAGGACCTACAGCAGCACCTAGATCTGTCCCCAACCAAGGAGGGCCTACAGAAGCACCTAGATCTGTCCCCAACCAAGGAGGGCCTACAGTTGAAGTCTGAAGTTTACATACACCTTAGCCAAATACATTTTAAACTCAGTTTTTTCAGTAAAAAAAATTCCCTGTTTTAGGTCAGTTAAGATCACCACTTTATTTTAAGAAAGTGAAATGTCAGAATAATGAAATGTCATCACATTCCCAGTGGGTCAGAAGTTTTACACTCAATTAGTATTCGGTAGCTTTGCCTTTAAATTGTTTAACTTGGGTCGAAGGTTTCTGGTAGCCATCCACAAGCTTCCCACAATAAGTTGGGTGAATTTTGGCCCATTCCTCCTGACAGAGCTGGTGTAACTGAGTCAGGTTTGTAGGCCTCCTTGCTTTTTTCAGTTCTGCCCACAAATGTTCTATAGGGTTGAGGTCAGGGCTTTGTGATGGCCACTCCAATACCTTGACTTTGTTGTCCTTAAGCCATTTTGCCACAACTTTGGAAGTATGCTTGGGGTCATTGTCCATTTGGAAGACCCATTTGCGACCAAGCTTGAACTTTCTGACTGAATTATTAAAATCCAGAAAAGAGCCGACCACCTAAAAGGAAGCGATTCACAAACCTTCCATAACAAAGCCATCACCTACAGCGAGATGAACTTGGAGAAGAGTCCCCTAAGCAAGCTGGTCCTGGGGCTATGTTCACAAACACACCCTACCGAGCCTCAGGACAGCAGCACAATTAGACCCAACCAAATCATGAGAAAACAAAAAGATAATTACTTAACACATTGGAAAGAATTAACAAAAAAACAGAGCAAACTAGAATGCTATTTGGCTCTAAACAGAGAGTACACAGTGGCAGAATACCTGACCACTGTGACTGACCCTAAACAGAGAGTACACAGCGGCAGAATACCTGACCACTGTGACTGACCCTAAACAGAGAGTACACAGTGGCAGAATACCTGACCACTGTGACTGACACAAACTTAAGGAAAGCTTTGACTATGTACAGACTCAGTGAGCATAGCCTTGCTATTGAGAAAGGCCGCCGTAGGCAGACCTGGCTCTCAAGAGAAGACAGGCTATGTGCTCACTGCCCACACAAATGAGGCGGAAACTGAGCTGCACTTCCTAACTTCCTGCCCAATGCATGACCATATTAGAGACACATATTTCCCGCAGATTACACAGATCCACAAAGTGAAAAAATGATCACATTTTGTTCAACTCTATTAGGTGAAAAAACATTGTCCAATCACAGCTACAATATTTGTGACCTGTTGCCACAATTATAAGGGCAACCAGTGAAGAACAAACAACATTGTAAATACAACCCAGATTTATGTATTTTCCCTTTTGTACTTTAACTATTTGCACACTGTATATATTTATAATATAACATTTGAAATGTTATATCTATATCCTTTGAAATTATGTGTACTGATTTTTAAAGTTATTTAAAGTCAGTTAAGAACACATTCTTATTTTCAATGACGGCCTAGGAACAGTGGGTTAACAGCCTGTTCAGGGGCAGAACGACAGATTTGTACCTTGTCAGCTCGGGGATTTGAACTTGCAACCTTCCGGTTACTAGTCCAACGCTCTGACTATTGGTACTGTTTCCACCACAGACAATGTAAACACATGTTTCTCATGCCAATAACGCCATTCTAAATTGAGAGAGAAAAATAATTATGACATTTGAAATGTCTTAATTATTTTTTGTAACTTTTGTAAGTGTAATGTTTACTTTACATTGTTTAATTTCATTTTTGTTTAATCTATTTACTTGCTGTTGGCAATGTAAACATACGTTTTTTCCATGCCAATAAAGCCCTTGTATTGAGAGCGAGAGAGAGAGAGAGATGTGCCAGGGGGGTGTGCCAGTTACTATCTGCATTTCTTTCTTCTGACAGGGTGTGGTAGCCTGGCTTGGTATTTGTAATCGTGTAGTACACTTTAGGCCACAAAATATGTGTGTTCTGCTATTATTATCCATTGTAATTGTATACATACATCGAAAGAACTGTAGGCCAAATATATATATATATTCATATTCTAGGCTATAATCTAATTCATGTTAGACAATTGTTCTTCGTGACCGCCTCTCTCCCTCTCTGTTTTTAGTTCCTTGTGTGTCACGTCACACGTCCTGCTCTCGAGCTGACGCCCGCGTCACGCCCAAAGTTTCCTCTTCCCTTCTCTGTTAATAATAAAAGGCGCACACCACCCCGCCCGAGCCGAGCCGACCGGACCCGACCCCACCCCTCGTCTCCCCTGCGAACCCACTCCAGTCCCGCCCTACGCCCGCGGTCACGTGACACGCTCAACAACGCACTCGCTGTGTCTCCGGAGAAATAGAGGAGAAGAAGAAGAATTTCGTAACCGGGGGAAGTTTTGTTTCCGTGCCAGTCCCGACTTTATCTGTCATTCGGAGTTTTTGTTGTTTTTCCAAACGGCGATCGGTTGACCAATACGTGTGACACGGTTTTGTTATTTTCGACTGCGACACTTTTTTTTTAACAGAACGGAATTTAAAACGGATTTATTTATTTTTTATTTTTTATTTTTTACCTTACGCACGGAGACAGTTTACTAAGAGATTTAAACAACGGGAATAATTCACGAATAAACACACAATATTCTCCATTGTAAAGTAAGTTTTTTTTCTGTTTTTTTTGACTGAAATCTAAACACTGAAACCAACTGCAATGTTATTTATGTTTACTGACTAAACATTGGTGATTGGCTTCTACTTTATGTTAGATAGCTGGTTAATAAATTGGTGATTAGTATAATCTTGTTATAGTCTTGTCATACGAACTGTGTTACTTGTGTGATGATTGACATGATCGAAGCGCCTCGTCAACACAACGTGTAAATCAGGCATCGGTCTAATTCATGTAACATAGTCTAGTGTTATGTCCGTGATCGAGTGGGCCATTTGGACACACACACACACACACACACACACAAACAGTAGGTGTCCTTTAACATTACTGCCTGTGTGTGTGTGGTGGAAAACGTACTCAACTGTCATACTTGAGTAAAAGTAAAGATACCTTAATAGAAAATGACTCGAGTAAAAGTCACCCAGTAAAATGCTACTTGAGTAAAAGTTTTTGGTTTTAAATATCCTTAAGAATCAAAAGTAAAAGTATGAATAATGAAATAAAATAAATATATATTATATTAAGCAAACCAGATGGCACAATTTTATTGTTGTTTAAAAAAAAAAAGTTTACTCAGGGGCTACACTCCAACACTCAGACATAATTTACAAACAAAGCAGGTGTGTTTAGTGAGTCCTCCAGATCAGAGGCAGTAGGGAGGACCAGGGATGTTCTCTGTTTAGTGAGTCCTCCAGATCAGAGGCAGTAGGGATGACCAGGGATGTTCTCTGTTTAGTGAGTCCTCCAGATCAGAGGCAGTAGGAATGACCAGGGATGTTCTCTGTTTAGTGAGTCCTCCAGATCAGAGGCAGTAGGGATGACCAGGGATGTTCTCTGTTTAGTGAGTCCTCCAGATCAGAGGCAGTAGGAATGACCAGGGATGTTCTCTGTTTAGTAAGTCCTCCAGATCAGAGGCAGTAGGGATGACCAGGGATGTTCTCTGTTTAGTGAGTCCTCCAGATCAGGGGCAGTAGGGATGACCAGGGATGTTCTCTGTTTAGTAAGTCCTCCAGATCAGAGGCAGTAGGGATGGACCAGGGATGTTCTCTGTTTAGTGAGTCCTCCAGATCAGAGGCAGTAGGGATGACCAGGGATGTTCTCTGTTTAGTGAGTCCTCCAGATCAGAGGCAGTAGGGATGACCAGGGATGTTCTCTGTTTAGTAAGTCCTCCAGATCAGAGGCAGTAGGGATGGACCAGGGATGTTCTCTGTTTAGTGAGTCCTCCAGATCAGAGGCAGTAGGGATGACCAGGGATGTTCTTTGTTTAGTAAGTCCTCCAGATCAGAGGCAGTAGGGATGGACCAGGGATGTTCTCTGTTTAGTGAGTCCTCCAGATCAGAGGCAGTAGGGATGACCAGGGATGTTCTCTGTTTAGTGAGTCCTCCAGATCAGAGGCAGTAGGGATGGACCAGGGATGTTCTCTGTTTAGTGAGTCCTCCAGATCAGAGGCAGTAGGGATGACCAGGGATGTTCTCTGTTTAGTGAGTCCTCCAGATCAGAGGCAGTAGGAATGACCAGGGATGTTCTCTGTTTAGTAAGTCCTCCAGATCAGAGGCAGTAGGGATGACCAGGGATGTTCTCTGTTTAGTGAGTCCTCCAGATCAGGGGCAGTAGGGATGACCAGGGATGTTCTCTGTTTAGTAAGTCCTCCAGATCAGAGGCAGTAGGGATGGACCAGGGATGTTCTCTGTTTAGTGAGTCCTCCAGATCAGAGGCAGTAGGGATGACCAGGGATGTTCTCTGTTTAGTGAGTCCTCCAGATCAGAGGCAGTAGGGATGACCAGGGATGTTCTCTGTTTAGTAAGTCCTCCAGATCAGAGGCAGTAGGGATGGACCAGGGATGTTCTCTGTTTAGTGAGTCCTCCAGATCAGAGGCAGTAGGGATGACCAGGGATGTTCTTTGTTTAGTAAGTCCTCCAGATCAGAGGCAGTAGGGATGGACCAGGGATGTTCTCTGTTTAGTGAGTCCTCCAGATCAGAGGCAGTAGGGATGACCAGGGATGTTCTCTGTTTAGTGAGTCCTCCAGATCAGAGGCAGTAGGGATGGACCAGGGATGTTCTCTGTTTAGTGAGTCCTCCAGATCAGAGGCAGTAGGGATGACCAGGGATGTTCTCTGTTTAGTAAGTCCTCCAGATCAGAGGCAGTAGGGATGGACCAGGGATGTTCTCTGTTTAGTGAGTCCTCCAGATCAGAGGCAGTAGGGATGACCAGGGATGTTCTCTGTTTAGTGAGTCCTCCAGATCAGAGGCAGTAGGGATGGACCAGGGATGTTCTCTGTTTAGTGAGTCCTCCAGATCAGAGGCAGTAGGAATGGACCAGGGATGTTCTCTGTTTAGTGAGTCCTCCAGATCAGAGGCAGTAGGGATGACCAGGGATGTTCTCTGTTTAGTGAGTCCTCCAGATCAGAGGCAGTAGGGATGCCCAGGGATGTTCTCTGTTTAGTAAGTCCTCCAGATCAGAGGCAGTAGGGATGACCAGGGATGTTCTCTGTTTAGTGAGTCCTCCAGATCAGAGGCAGTAGGGATGACCAGGGATGTTCTCTGTTTAGTAAGTCCTCCAGATCAGAGGCAGTAGGGATGGACCAGGGATGTTCTCTGTTTAGTGAGTCCTCCAGATCAGAGGCAGTCGGGATGACCAGGGATGTTCTCTGTTTAGTGAGTCCTCCAGATCAGAGGCAGTAGGGATGGACCAGGGATGTTCTCTGTTTAGTGAGTCCTCCAGATCAGAGGCAGTAGGGATGACCAGGGATGTTCTCTGTTTAGTGAGTCCTCCAGATCAGAGGCAGTAGGGATGACCAGGGATGTTCTCTGTTTAGTAAGTCCTCCAGATCAGAGGCAGTAGGGATGGACCAGGGATGTTCTCTGTTTAGTGAGTCCTCCAGATCAGAGGCAGTAGGGATGACCAGGGATGTTCTCTGTTTAGTAAGTCCTCCAGATCAGAGGCAGTAGGGATGGACCAGGGATGTTCTCTGTTTAGTGAGTCCTCCAGATCAGAGGCAGTAGGGATGACCAGGGATGTTCTCTGTTTAGTGAGTCCTCCAGATCAGAGGCAGTAGGGATGGACCAGGGATGTTCTCTGTTTAGTGAGTCCTCCAGATCAGAGGCAGTAGGGATGACCAGGGATGTTCTCTGTTTAGTGAGTCCTCCAGATCAGAGGCAGTAGGGATGGACCAGGGATGTTCTCTGTTTAGTGAGTCCTCCAGATCAGAGGCAGTAGGGATGACCAGGGATGTTCTCTGTTTAGTGAGTCCTCCAGATCAGAGGCAGTAGGGATGACCAGGGATGTTCTCTGTTTAGTAAGTCCTCCAGATCAGAGGCAGTAGGGATGGACCAGGGATGTTCTCTGTTTAGTGAGTCCTCCAGATCAGAGGCAGTAGGGATGACCAGGGATGTTCTCTGTTTAGTGAGTCCTCCAGACCAGAGGCAGTAGGGATGACCAGGGATGTTCTCTGTTTAGTAAGTCCTCCAGATCAGAGGCAGTAGGGATGGACCAGGGATGTTCTCTGTTTAGTGAGTCCTCCAGATCAGATGCAGTAGGGATGACCAGGGATGTTCTCTGTTTAGTGAGTCCTCCAGATCAGAGGCAGTAGGGATGGACCAGGGATGTTCTCTGTTTAGTGAGTCCTCCAGATCAGAGGCAGTAGGGATGACCAGGGATGTTCTCTGTTTAGTGAGTCCTCCAGATCAGAGGCAGTAGGGATGACCAGGGATGTTCTCTGTTTAGTGAGTCCTCCAGATCAGAGGCAGTAGGGATGCCCAGGGATGTTCTCTGTTTAGTAAGTCCTCCAGATCAGAGGCAGTAGGGATGACCAGGGATGTTCTCTGTTTAGTGAGTCCTCCAGATCAGAGGCAGTAGGGATGACCAGGGATGTTCTCTGTTTAGTAAGTCCTCCAGATCAGAGGCAGTAGGGATGGACCAGGGATGTTCTCTGTTTAGTGAGTCCTCCAGATCAGAGGCAGTCGGGATGACCAGGGATGTTCTCTGTTTAGTGAGTCCTCCAGATCAGAGGCAGTAGGGATGGACCAGGGATGTTCTCTGTTTAGTGAGTCCTCCAGATCAGAGGCAGTAGGGATGACCAGGGATGTTCTCTGTTTAGTGAGTCCTCCAGATCAGAGGCAGTAGGGATGACCAGGGATGTTCTCTGTTTAGTAAGTCCTCCAGATCAGAGGCAGTAGGGATGGACCAGGGATGTTCTCTGTTTAGTGAGTCCTCCAGATCAGAGGCAGTAGGGATGACCAGGGATGTTCTCTGTTTAGTAAGTCCTCCAGATCAGAGGCAGTAGGGATGGACCAGGGATGTTCTCTGTTTAGTGAGTCCTCCAGATCAGAGGCAGTAGGGATGACCAGGGATGTTCTCTGTTTAGTGAGTCCTCCAGATCAGAGGCAGTAGGGATGGACCAGGGATGTTCTCTGTTTAGTGAGTCCTCCAGATCAGAGGCAGTAGGGATGACCAGGGATGTTCTCTGTTTAGTGAGTCCTCCAGATCAGAGGCAGTAGGGATGGACCAGGGATGTTCTCTGTTTAGTGAGTCCTCCAGATCAGAGGCAGTAGGGATGACCAGGGATGTTCTCTGTTTAGTGAGTCCTCCAGATCAGAGGCAGTAGGGATGACCAGGGATGTTCTCTGTTTAGTAAGTCCTCCAGATCAGAGGCAGTAGGGATGGACCAGGGATGTTCTCTGTTTAGTGAGTCCTCCAGATCAGAGGCAGTAGGGATGACCAGGGATGTTCTCTGTTTAGTGAGTCCTCCAGACCAGAGGCAGTAGGGATGACCAGGGATGTTCTCTGTTTAGTAAGTCCTCCAGATCAGAGGCAGTAGGGATGGACCAGGGATGTTCTCTGTTTAGTGAGTCCTCCAGATCAGATGCAGTAGGGATGACCAGGGATGTTCTCTGTTTAGTGAGTCCTCCAGATCAGAGGCAGTAGGGATGGACCAGGGATGTTCTCTGTTTAGTGAGTCCTCCAGATCAGAGGCAGTAGGGATGACCAGGGATGTTCTCTGTTTAGTAAGTCCTCCAGATCAGAGGCAGTAGGGATGGACCAGGGATGTTCTCTGTTTAGTGAGTCCTCCAGATCAGATGCAGTAGGGACGACCAGGGATGTTCTCTGTTTAGTGAGTCCTCCAGATCAGAGGCAGTAGGGACGACCAGGGATGTTCTCTGTTTAGTGAGTCCTCCAGATCAGAGGCAGTAGGGACGACCAGGGATGTTCTCTGTTTAGTGAGTCCTCCAGATCAGAGGCAGTAGGGATGACCAGGGATGTTCTCTGTTTAGTGAGTCCTCCAGATCAGAGGCAGTAGGGATGACCAGGGATGTTCTCTGTTTAGTAAGTCCTCCAGATCAGAGGCAGTAGGGATGACCAGGGATGTTCTCTGTTTAGTGAGTCCTCCAGATCAGAGGCAGTAGAGATGACCAGGGATGTTCTCTGTTTAGTGAGTCCTCCAGATCAGAGGCAGTAGGGACGACCAGGGATGTTCTCTGTTTAGTGAGTCCTCCAGATCAGAGGCAGTAGGGATGACCAGGGATGTTCTCTGTTTAGTGAGTCCTCCAGATCAGAGGCAGTAGGGATGACCAGGGATGTTCTCTGTTTAGTAAGTCCTCCAGATCAGAGGCAGTAGGGATGACCAGGGATGTTCTCTGTTTAGTGAGTCCTCCAGATCAGAGGCAGTAGGGATGACCAGGGATGTTCTCTGTTTAGTGAGTCCACCAGATCAGAGGCAGTAGGGAGGACCAGGGATGTTCTCTGTTTAGTGAGTCCTCCAGATCAGAGGCAGTAGAGATGACCAGGGATGTTCTCTGTTTAGTGAGTCCTCCAGATCAGAGGCAGTAGGGATGACCAGGGATGTTCTCTGTTTAGTGAGTCCTCCAGATCAGAGGCAGTAGGGAGGACCAGGGATGTTCTCTTGATAAGTGTGTGAATCGGACCCTTTTCCTGTCAAAATGTATTGAGTAAGAAGTACACCATTTTCTTTAGTAATGTAGTGAAGTAAAAGTTGTTGAAAATATAAATGGTGGCTCTACAGGTCTATGTTGATGGATCTACAGGTCTATGTTGATGGATCTACAGGTCTATGTTGATGGATCTACAGCTCTATGTTGATGGATCTACAGGTCTATGTTGATGGATCTACAGGTCTATGTTGATGGATCTACAGGTCTATGTTGATGGATCTACAGGTCTATGTTGATGGATCTACAGGTCTATGTTGGTGGATCTACAGGTCTATGTTGATGGATCTACAGGTCTATGTTGATGGATCTACAGGTCTATGTTGATGGATCTACAGGTCTATGTTGGTGGATCTACAGCTCTATGTTGGTG
>NC_048574.1:82192583-82197583 GCF_013265735.2 Oncorhynchus mykiss
AGTATTAGCAGCAGCAGTAGTATTAGCAGCAGTAGTAGTATTAGCAGCAGTAGTAGTATTAGCAGCAGCAGTAGTAGTATTAGCAGCAGTAGTAGTATTAGCAGCAGTAGTAGTATTAGCAGCAGCAGTAGTATTAGCAGCAGTAGTAGTATTAGCAGCAGCAGTAGTAGTATTAGCAGCAGTAGTAGTATTCGCAGCAGCAGTAGTAGTATTAGCAGCAGTAGTAGTATTAGCAGCAGCAGTAGTATTAGCAGCAGTAGTAGTATTAGCAGCAGCAGTAGTATTAGCAGCAGTAGTAGTATTAGCAGCAGTAGTAGTATTAGCAGCAGTAGTAGTATTAGCAGCAGCAGTAGTATTAGCAGCAGTAGTAGTATTAGCAGCAGTAGTAGTATTAGCAGCAGTAGTATTATTAGCAGCAGTAGTAGTATTAGCAGCAGTAGTAGTATTAGCAGCAGCAGTAGTAGTATTAGCAGCAGTAGTAGTATTAGCAGCAGTAGTAGTATTAGCAGCAGCAGTAGTATTAGCAGCAGTAGTAGTATTAGCAGCAGCAGTAGTAGTATTAGCAGCAGTAGTAGTATTCGCAGCAGCAGTAGTAGTATTAGCAGCAGTAGTAGTATTAGCAGCAGCAGTAGTATTAGCAGCAGTAGTAGTATTAGCAGCAGCAGTAGTATTAGCAGCAGTAGTAGTATTAGCAGCAGTAGTAGTATTAGCAGCAGTAGTAGTATTAGCAGCAGCAGTAGTATTAGCAGCAGTAGTAGTATTAGCAGCAGTAGTAGTATTAGCAGCAGTAGTATTATTAGCAGCAGTAGTAGTATTAGCAGCAGTAGTAGTATTAGCAGCAGCAGTAGTAGTATTAGCAGCAGTAGTAGTATTAGCAGCAGTAGTAGTATTAGCAGCAGTAGTAGTATTAGCAGCAGTAGTAGTATTAGCAGCAGCAGTAGTATTAGCAGCAGTAGTAGTATTAGCAGCAGCAGTAGTAGTATTAGCAGCAGCAGTAGTAGTATTAGCAGCAGTAGTAGTATTAGCAGCAGCAGTAGTATTAGCAGCAGTAGTAGTATTAGCAGCAGCAGTAGTATTAGCAGCAGTAGTAGTATTAGCAGCAGCAGTAGTAGTATTAGCAGCAGCAGTAGTAGTATTAGCAGCAGTAGTAGTATTAGCAGCAGCAGTAGTATTAGCAGCAGTAGTAGTATTAGCAGCAGCAGTAGTAGTATTAGCAGCAGTAGTAGTATTAGCAGCACTAGTAGTATTAGCAGCAGTAGTAGTATTAGCAGCAGCAGTAGTATTAGCAGCAGTAGCAGTATTAGCAGCAGTAGTAGTATTAGCAGCAGCAGTAGTATTAGCAGCAGCAGTAGTATTAGCAGCAGCAGCAGTAGTATTAGCAGCAGTAGTAGTATTAGCAGCAGTAGTAGTATTAGCAGCAGCAGTAGTATTAGCAGCAGTAGTAGTATTAGCAGCAGCAGTAGTATTAGCAGCAGCAGTAGTATTAGCAGCAGCAGTAGTAGTATTAGCAGCAGTAGTAGTATTAGCAGCAGTAGTAGTATTAGCAGCAGTAGTAGTATTAGCAGCAGCAGTAGTAGTAGTATTAGCAGCAGTAGTAGTATTAGCAGCAGTAGTAGTAGTATTAGCAGCAGTAGTAGTATTAGCAGCAGCAGTAGTATTAGCAGACAGTAGTATTAGCAGCAGCAGTAGTAGTATTAGCAGCAGTAGTAGTATTAGCAGCAGCAGTAGTATTAGCAGCAGCAGTAGTAGTATTAGCAGCAGTAGTAGTATTAGCAGCACTAGTAGTATTAGCAGCAGCAGTAGTATTAGCAGCAGCAGTAGTAGTATTAGCAGCAGTAGTAGTATTAGCAGCACTAGTAGTATTAGCAGCAGTAGTAGTATTAGCAGCAGCAGTAGTATTAGCAGCAGTAGCAGTATTAGCAGCAGTAGTAGTATTAGCAGCAGCAGTAGTATTAGCAGCAGTAGTAGTATTAGCAGCAGCAGTAGTAGTAGTATTAGCAGCAGCAGTAGTATTAGCAGTAGTAGTAGTATTAGCAGCAGTAGTAGTATTAGCAGCAGCAGTAGTAGTAGTATTAGCAGCAGCAGTAGTATTAGCAGTAGTAGTAGTATTAGCAGCAGCAGCAGTAGTAGTATTAGCAGCAGCAGTAGTATTAGCAGCAGTAGTAGTATTAGCAGCAGCAGTAGTATTAGCAGCAGCAGTAGTATTAGCAGCAGCAGTAGTAGTATTAGCAGCAGCAGTAGTATTAGCAGCAGTAGTAGTATTAGCAGCAGTAGTAGTATTAGCAGCAGTAGTAGTATTAGCAGCAGCAGTAGTATTAGCAGCAGTAGTAGTCGTATTAGCAGCAGTAGTAGTATTAGCAGCAGCAGTAGTATTAGCAGCAGTAGTAGTATTAGCAGCAGCAGTAGTATTAGCAGCAGTAGTAGTATTAGCAGCAGCAGTAGTATTAGCAGCAGTAGTAGTATTAGCAGCAGCAGTAGTCGTATTAGCAGCAGTAGTAGTATTAGCAGCAGTAGTAGTATTAGCAGCAGTAGTAGTATTAGCAGCAGTAGTAGTATTAGCAGCAGTAGTAGTATTAGCAGCAGTAGTCGTATTAGCAGCAGTAGTAGTATTAGCAGCAGCAGTAGTATTAGCAGTAGTAGTAGTAGCAGCAGCAGTAACTGTGGTAGTAGTATTAGTTGTAGTAGTAGTAGCAGTAGCAGTAGTAGTAGTAGTTTTAGCAGCAGTAGTAGTAGTATTAGCAGCAGTAGTAGTAGTAGCAGCAGCAGTAGCAGTGGTAGTAGTAGTAGTATTAGCAGCAGCAGTAACCGTGGTAGTATTAGTAGTAGTAGTTTTAGCAGCAGTAGTAGTACTATTAGCAGCAGTAGTAGTAGTACTAGTATTAGCAGCAGTAGTAGTAGTAGCAGTAGTATTAGCAGTAGTAGCATTAGCATTAGTAGTAGCAGCAGTAGCAGCAGTAGTATTAGCAGCAGCAGTAACCGTGGTAGTATTAGTAGTAGTAGTTTTAGCAGCAGTAGTAGTACTATTAGCAGCAGTAGTAGTAGTACTAGTATTAGCAGCAGTAGTAGCATTAGCAGTAGTAGTATCAGCAGTAGCAGCAGTAGTATTAGCAGCAGTAGTAGTGGTAGTATTAGTAGTATTAGTTGTATTAGTTGTAGTAGTAGCAGTAGTAGTAGTATTAGCAGTAGCAGTAGTAGTAGTAGCTGTAGCAGTAGTATTAGCAGTAGTATTAGCAGTAGTAGTAGTAGCAGTGGTGGTAGTAATATTAGCAGCAGTAGCAGTAGTAGTAGTAGCAACAGCAGTAGCAGTGGTAGTAGCAGCAGTAACCATGGTAGTATTAGCAGCAGCAGTAGCAGTGGTAGTATTAGTAGCAGTAGTCGTATTAGCAGCAGCAGTAGCAGTGGTAGTATTAGTAGTAGTAGTTTTAGCAGCAGTAGTAGTAGTATTAGCAGCAGTAGTAGTAGTACTAGTATTAGCAGCAGTAGTAGTAGCAGTAGTATTAGCAGTAGTAGCATTAGCATTAGTAGTAGCAGCAGTAGTAGTATCAGCAGTAGCAGCAGTAGTATTAGCAGCAGTAGTAGTAGCAGTAGTAGTAGTAGTAATAGTAGTAGTAGTATTAGCAGTAGTAGTAGCAGCAGTAGTAGTAGTAGTAGTAGTAGCAGTATTAGCAGCAGTAGTAGCAGTAGTAGTATTAGCAGCAGTAGTAGTAGTAGTAGTAGCAGTAGTAGTAGTAGTAGTAGTAGCAGTATTAGCAGCAGTAGTAGCAGTAGTAGTATTAGCAGCAGTAGTAGTAGTAGTAGTAGTAGTATTAGCAGCAGTAGTAGTAGTAGTAGCATTAGCAGCAGTAGTAGTAGCATTAGCAGTAGTAGTATTAGCAGTAGTAGTATTAGCAGTAGCAGCATTAGCAGTAGTAGTACTAGCAGTAGTAGTATTAGCAGTAGTAGTAGTATTAACAGCAGTTGTAGTAGTATTAGCAGCACTAGTAGTAGTATTAGCAGCAGTAGTAGAAGTACTAGCAGTAGTATTACTAGCAGTAGTAGTAGTATTACTAGCAGTAGTAGCATTATATCCTGTCTCTCTCTCTACAGGTCTGTCTAGTAATCATTATATCATGTCTCTCTCTCTCTACAGGTCTGTCTAGTAATCATTCTATCATGTCTCTCTCTCTCTACAGGTCTGTCTAGTAATCATTCTATCATGTCTCTCTCTCTACAGGTCTGTCTAGTAATCATTCTATCATGTCTCTCTCTCTACAGGTCTGTCTAGTAATCATTCTATCATGTCTCTCTCTCTACAGGTCTGTCTATTAATCATTATATCATGTCTCTCTCTCTACAGGTCTGGCTGCAGTCATGATGGTGTATGACTTTCCACTGAAGACAGACATGGAGACGGTGAGACTGGAGGTGTGGGTGTGTGGGTGTGAGTGTGTGTGGGTGTGATGGTGTGTGTGTGTGGGTGTGAGGGTGTGGGTGTGTGGGTGTGATGAGGGTGTGTGGGTGTGTGGGTGTGATGGTGTGTGAGGGTGTGATGGTGTGTGTGATGGTGTGGGGGTGTGTGTGAGGGTTTTTGGCTGTGATGGTGTGTGTGAGGGTGTGATGGTGTGTGTGAGGGTGTGATGGTGTGTGTGAGGGTGTGTGGGTGTGATGGTGTGTGTGTGAGGGTTTTTGGCTGTGATGGTGTGTGTGATGGTGTGTGGGTGTGATGGTGTGTGTGAGGGTGTGTGGGTGTGATGGTGTGTGTGAGGGTGTGATGGTGTGTGTGAGGGTGTGATGGTGTGTGTGAGGGTTTTTGGCTGTGATGGTGTGTGTGAGGGTGTGTGGGTGTGATGGTGTGTGTGAGGGTGTGATGGTGTGTGTGAGGGTGTGAGGGTGTGATGGTGTGTGTGAGGGTGTGATGGTGTGTGTGAGGGTGTGATGGTGTGTGTGAGGGTGTGATGGTGTGTGTGAGGGTGTGATGGTGTGTGTGAGGGTGTGTGGGTGTGATGGTGTGTGTGTGGGTG
>NC_048574.1:82207583-82230083 GCF_013265735.2 Oncorhynchus mykiss
CCGGGACTTAAACATCCTCTATCTGTCTATCACTTTATTCAGTCAGCCGATCAGCCGTCCTCTTCCTCTCCACTCCTCCACCTCTTCTTAGTACCAGAGCTCGCCGTTGTCTCCCAGTACTCGCCGTTGTCTCCCAGTGCTCGCCGTTGTCTCCCAGTGCTCGCCGTTGTCTCCCAGTGCTGAAGGCGGATGGTGTTCGTAGGCCCAGATCTAGGATCAGCTAAACCTCCAGACGTCTTGACCTTAACCATAGAGAGAGACAGACATCTTAACCTTAACCATAGAGATAGACAGACATCTTGACCTTAACCATAGAGAGAGACAGACATCTTAACCTTAACCATAGAGATAGACAGACATCTTGACCTTAACCATAGAGATAGACAGAGGTCTTAACCATAGAGATAGACAGAGGTCTTAACCATAGAGATAGACAGAGGTCTTAACCATAGAGCTAGAACGAGGACTCAACTTTGTACGGCGTCTGTGACGGCATGGGCAGCGCCAATGATCGCCATTTTAAAGTGATACATTTTTTAAATATATATATATATATATTTTAAAGCAGATATTTGTGATTTTAGCGCCATCTGCAGTGCCGGAGTCCTGAACCACATTTAGTCTTACGTTTATTGTGGCCACTAGATGGCGGTGATATGGCTCCATGCCATTAACAAACTGTAACAACCTATTTGAAGAAGAAGAAGGCTGATCGCTCTCAAACCCCATAAGGATTCCCTACCCAGTTTGACTACTTTAAAATGGTGGAAGTCCTCGATGTCCATGCTAAAAAAAAAATGGATACAGCACCACAGATACAACGATTAGACAGATGTTTCACCATATATATATATATAGATATATAGATAGATAGATAGATAGATAGATAGATAGATAGATAGATAGATAGATAGATAGATAGATAGATAGATAGATAGATAGAGCGAGGGAGAGAAACGTTTGTTAACGGCTGACCTGAGATTAGAGTCAACGTGGACTGAGTGGCTCCCTCTGCTGGACGGAGGGGACTACCTGCTGCTCAGTACTCAGTGGACACACACACACACAGCTCAACAGCCTGTACTGACTCTAGTCACATGAGTGGAGTCACAGGTCAACAGCAGGCTCTGGTAGAGGGAGGGGAACGGCTGTGGGGGTTCCTAACCACAGGTCAACAGCAGGCTCTGGTAGAAGGGCTGTGGGGGTTCCCAACCACAGGTCAACAGCAGGCTCTGGTAGAGGGGGTAGAAGGGTTGTGGGGGTTCCCAACCACAGGTCAACAGCAGGCTCTGGTAGAAGGGCTGTGGGGGTTCCCAACCACAGGTCAACAGCAGGCTCTGGTAGAGGGAGGGGAACGGCTGTGGGGGTTCCTAACCACAGGTCAACAGCGGGCTCTGGTAGAGGGGGTGGAAGGGCTGTGGGGGTTCCTAACCACAGGTCAACAGCAGGCTCTGGTAGAGGGAGGGGAACGGCTGTGGGGGTTCCCAACCATTACAAGGCAAAGGCTTGTTGTCTTTGATTCTAGAAATGTGAAACAAACTCTTTTTATTATCCTGGGGCATTATCATGATCATTATTCTGTTTGATTATTTTTTATTCTTATTATTATAATAATTGTTGTTGTTGTTGTTGTTCTGTAAGTAAAATACTTCCATTGAGCCGGTTGAAAGTGGACTCGGCGATATGACATCATCATATACGGCAGGAAGCAGGGTGACTTCCTGCTTTACAAAACTCAACAACAACAACAAGACTCAAACCCCAATGGGTGGCCATCTTGGCAGGTTTGGTGACTTCCTGCTTTACAAAACTCAACAACAACAAGACTCAAACCCCAATGGGTGGCCATCTTGGCAGGTTTGGTGACTTCCTGCTTTACAAAACTCAACAACAACAAGACTCAAACTCCAATGGGTGGCCATCTTGGCAGGTTTGATGCCTACCCCCCCTCACGTCCTGTCTGTGTGATGACATCACGACATCTCACTGACTCTCTCCATCTAACACTAGCTATCAGCAGTGACTGGCATAGTTCCACTATCCTGTGAGTGAGTGAGTGTGTGTGTGTGTCAACAACAGTGGTTTTACATTTGGTATCATATGATGTGATTGTCTGATAGTTTTGTTATTGTATGACGTGGTTTTAATATTCAGAGGGTAAAGAGCCCAGGTGTCAAACAGGGATGAGTTGTTGGTAGATCGTCTTGTCCTCCGTTTACACAGGCAGCCCCAATTCTGATCTTTTTCACCCGCACTAATTCGTCTTTTGACCAATCAGATCTGCTCTTTGGCCAATAATTGGGCGAAAGATCAGAATTGGGGCTGCCTGTGTAAACGCAGCCATATAAACGTACTGCTTATGAAAGTTACCTTCTGGTGACCAGATTGTATTGTACATAGTCTATATAGTGAGGCCAGAGGATGCCAGAGGGGGCCAGAGGGGGCCAGAGGGGGCCAGAGGGGACCAGAGGGGACCAGAGGGGGCCAAGAGGCGACTAGAGGAGACCAGAGGAGACCAGAGGAGACTAGAGGAGACTAGAGGAGACTAGAGGAGACTAGAGGAGGCTAGAGGGGACTAGAGGAGGCTAGAGGGGACTAGAGGGGACTAGAGGGGACTAGAGGGGACTAGAGGAGACTAGAGGAGACTAGAGGAGACTAGAGGAGACTAGAGGGGACTAGAGGAGACCAGAGAGACCAGAGGAGACCAGAGAGTCTAGTGGAGACCAGTGAGCCTGCAGAGTAAAGAAAACTAGAGAGCACTTTAAAACCATTCACAGAACCAGACAACCAGCACATTCTCATTCAAATCCATTCATTATTCCATCAATCATTTGTTGGTTGGTTGAATGATGCGTTGATGTATTGATTGACACATTATTAAACTCAGTTCAAGTTACAAGTCACAGATCTGGGATCAGTTTTACCATCCCACAGTCCTTAACCATTAACCCTGAGGAGAGGGAAACAGTCACAGATCTGGGATCAGTTTTACCATCCCACAGTCCTTAACCATTAACCCTGAGGAGAGGGAAACAGTCACAGATCTGGGATCAGTTTTACCATCCCACAGTCCTTAACCATTAACCCTGAGGAGAGGGAAACAGTCACAGATCTGGGATCAGTTTTAGCATCCCACAGTCCTTAACCATTAACCCTGAGGAGAGGGAAACAGTCACAGATCTAGGGTCAGTTTTAGCGTCCCACAGTCCTTAACCTTTAACCCTGAGGAGAGGGAAACATCAGACTGACCCAATATCACTGTTTTGGGATTAATGTAATCTGCCTTTTTCATTTAATAGCAGGATTATACACACACACACACGTTTGGTTTGCGTTTGGTTTTTTAACTATGCAGATGTAATATGATGATGAATTGTTGTAATATATTTTATAAATGATTATTAGACTGAAATGGGCAATTAAAGGTATTTTATAAAGCATGATGATAAATAATTTTATGTTTTTTTTTTTTTTTTTAAATCAATGAATTATATAAAACATTTTTTTTTTTATATATAAGGTTGTGAATCTGTATTCAACTCTATCTTGTATTTTATGCGGGGTTGTCCATTCAAATGGGAGTGTGTGCCTTCTGACCCTTCTATATCAAACTGTGAACTCATTATTCTGTACAGCAAATGTTGCGTCATGTTTTACAAAAACAAATATCCGAATCACAATAAACATATATATTGATACACGTTTCATATCGGTGTGTTTCTCCCCTTTTTTTCTGCATTTAGACATTAAGAGATACGACGCGTTTAAAAAATATATATATATATATTGGATATATATTATGTAGATAATGTAGGCAGTGGAACGTGATACGTTTTCAAATCAAATCGAACTTTATTAGTCACATGCGCCGAATACAACAAGACTTGTTGAACTTTACCGTGAAATGTTTACTGACGAGCCCTTAAACCAACAGCGCAGTTCGAGAAGAGTTAAGAAAATATTTACCAAATAAACTAACGTAAAATAATTATAAAAAGAAACACAATAAAATAACAATAATGTTTTATAATTGTTTTACTTTAGTCTATTTGGTAAATAGCTTATATCTTTTCGAACTGCATTGTGTTAAGAGACGTAAGGGAGTTTGCTGGTGTTATGTAGTGACACTAGATGGTTATATCATTTTGACAACATACATTTTTCACGACATCTCATGACACTGTGACAATAACTAACACAAAAATAGGCACTTTCGAAAACGAGGGCTCGTCCGGGATTTGAACCCGGGACCTCTCGCACCCTAAGCGAGAATCATACCCCTAGACCAACGAGCCGCGGTATGACGTGTTGCAGAAATCAAGCGCTTTTATATGAGCTATGATCAGTGCGTTCAAACTATCTGGGAACTTAGGTATTGGAATTGTCTTTATTATTTTGTGAGTGTAATGTTTACTGTTCATTTTTATTGCTTATATCACTTTAGTTTATTATCTACTTCACTTGCTTTGACAATGTTTAACATATGTTTCCCATGACAATAAAGCCCCTTAAATTGAAATGATTTTGAATTGAGAGACGCCCTAGCCTCATATCATGAATATGCTTTACCGTCTCTAGACAACTCCGTTTTATAAAGTGTTTATTCTCAAAGTTACCGGGATGTAAACGTGTCCTACTTATACCGGTACATTCGTAACAACTTAAAGCATTACGAAACTTACATTATATAAAATAAACGTCACGTAGCAAATAAACCATTAATTTTGTCGTTGTTGATTAAATTCGACACTCTTATTGACGTCCACACATTAAAAACGACTTGCCTGATGAGTGAAACAACGACTAAAACGCCACCTGCTGGAGGGAGACACGTTTTTCCGCCGAGTTGGACCTCTCGCTCCCGAACTCTTCCCTCTCTGACGCGCTCCCGGGGGGTGACGTCACCTCCCATAGGCACCGACGGACGACACGCGCATCCCTGTCTACGTGGCGGGGCGGAAGGAGCGCGTCTAGCGGAGAGAGTTGTCAGCAGCGAGACTAACCGGTGAGATGCACAGTCATTTACCATACATACATACCATACCATACCAAACCGAACCGAACCGAACCGCGTGGTAATTCAATTAGGGTTTTCTATTTCCCTCTTAGTAACCTGCTACTGACATAGTTGCAGAATCTGTGTTTGTAAAAAGTGAAACCTAGTGAATGATTTGTGTTATTTATGTGTCATATGTCACAAACATATCGCAGTATACATGATATACGTGTGTCTTAACTTTTATTTCAAATTAGATTGATTTATTAATGTTTTTTTGAGACTGAAAGATTTGCTGTCACTCTGCTTGGCTGTGTCAAAGCCAAAAGGAAAACAGTGCTGTGGTCGTCGCGTTGATATGACGTGACCGCTAGATGGCGGTAATAAAACCATTGGAATTTACAACTAACTGTCGCGGTGCCATGTTCATTTGGAAAGCGTTTCGGGAACAATTGCAGATGGCAATTCTAATGAATAGAGCCGACGTGATTCTACAATGGCAAGAGAGTTCTACATAGTATATGTCTATCTTGAACGTAACGAAACGTTGCCTCCTGTTGAACGCACCGGGGAAGACAGTACAGCTTGTGTTTCTGCTTCTCTCATCTTCACTGGCTCATTCAGTTGATCGTTAAACGTCAATGTTCAGCAATACTGGGGGTGTGGTCATTTAGTCCAAACAGTTGCGTTTTTGTAACGAAAATGAGTTTCTATTGGACAACTTCAGGTAGGTCCCGCCCCGTTTGGTTCCTAGTGAAAACACCACAGATTTTACTGGGCTAAATCAGTCACTATTAAAAAATAAACCTCCTCTCTCTCTCTCTCTCTCTCTCTCTCTCTCTCTCTCTCCAGATGAACATGTCTGACTCCAACCCTCCCATATTCCCCCCCGCTCCTCTCTCTGACCCCTCCCACACCGACGCCAACCCCCCAGGAGAAGACACACACACAGCTCTCCCGCCTCCCACACCCATCCCCCAGCCCTCGTTGGCCACGGAGGGTTCCGAGGGCTCTGAGCCAGCCAACCAGGTGGCAGGAGAGGACGTGACCAGGGACGACAGAGATGAGGCTCCTATTGACCAATCAGGGGGCGGCGGCGGCGTGGAGGATCAGGTGACTGAGTGTGGCCAATTGGTGAGCCTGGAGGCGGAGACCGCTGCTGCCGAGGGGGAGGAAGAGGTATGATTGGCTGATTGGCTGTCGTCATAGTGATGTCATGTTGTTGTCGTTGTGGTGACGTTATTGTGTGTGTGTGTGTATATAGGACTCTCTTCAGGTCAAGGGGAAAGGTTGGGGTGGATGGGGCTCCTGGGGGAAGTCTCTACTGACCAGTGCCACGTCTACTGTGGGTAAGTCTCCACACACACACACACACACACACACACACACACACACACACACACACGCCCCACCAATGATGTCTAAACCAACCTTATAGGGGTTGTGTTCCAAATGTGTTTAGTGATGTCACTCTTTACAACCATTGTTCCCCTGTGAACACAGCAATACTTATCTGTCTCTCTCTGTCTCTCTCTCTGTCTCTGCCGCTTTCTGTCCCTCTGTCTGTCTGTCTGTCTGTCTGTCTGTCTGTCTGTCTGTCTGTCTGTCTGTCTGTCTGTCTGTCTGTCTGTCTGTCTGTCTGTCTCTCTCTCTCCCCCATCTTTCTCTGCTTCTCTCTCTCTGTCTCTCTCTCTATCTGTCTGTCTCTCTGTCTGTCTCTCTCTGTCTCTGTCTCTCTCTCTCTCTCTCTGTCTGTCTCTCTCTCTGTGTCTCTCTCTCTCTCTGTGTCTCTCTCTGTCTCTCTCTCTCTGTGTCTCTCTCTATCTCTGCCTCTTTCTGTCCTTCTCTCTCTCTCTGTGTCTCTCTCTATCTCTGCCTCTTTCTGTCCTTCTCTCTCTCTCTGTCTCTCTCTCTCTCTATCTCTGCCTCTTTCTGTCCTTCTCTCTGTCTCTCTCTCTCTCTGTCTCTCTCTCTCTCTCTCTATCTGTCTGTCTCTGTCTCTGTCTCTCTCTCTCTCTGTCTGTCTCTCTCTCTGTGTCTCTCTCTCTCTGTGTCTCTCTCTCTGTGTCTCTCTCTCTCTGTGTCTCTCTCTCTCTCTGTCTCCCCCATCTCTCTCTAGGTAACAGTCTAACTTCAGTAAAGGAGAAGGCCGGAGCTCTGCGTCTTCACAGGACCTCAGTAGGAGAGGAGGCGCGAGAGGAGGGGGAGGAGGAGAGGAAGGAGGGAGGAGAGGAAGAGGAGGATAGCTGTCCTCAGTCAGCCCTGGTCACTACTCCACCACCAAGCAGAGGAGTACTGTCTACCATCACACACGCTGTGAGTATACACACACACACACACACACACACACACACACGCGATCAGTGTAATTGATAACAGATAACATTGTCGTGACCCCGTCCCTCCCCACCAGGGTAAATCAGTGATCAGTGGAGGTCTCGATGCCTTAGAGTTCATCGGTAAGAGAACCATGACGGTCCTGGCAGAGACTGACCCTGGTTTCAGGAAGACCAAGATACTAATGCAGAGGACTGTCTCACTCAGCCAGGTAGGTACACACACACACACACACACACACACACACACACACACACACACACACACACACACACACACACACACACACACACACACACACACACACACACACACACACACACACACACACACACACACACACACACACACACACACACACACACACACACACACACATGCTCTGTGGGCAATGGTGAAAATAAGGTTTCAGTTTTGAAAGTGATGAAAATGATCACATTATCTCTCTGTTGATTGGCTGTGTTGTTCTGTATCTGTGTTCTGGTTGGTTGAGGCGTTGTATCTCTGTGTTGTGATTGGCTGTGTTGTTGTATTTCTGTGTTGTGATTGGCTGAGGCGTTGTATCTCTGTGTTGTGATTGGTTGAGGCGTTGTATCTCTGTGTTGTGATTGGCTGAGGTGTTGTATCTCTGTGTTGGGATTGGTCAGATGCTGAAGGATGCCAAAGAGAAGGAGAGGGCTCGTCTCAGCTGCCAGCCAATCAGTGAGCCCACAGCTCACTACGGAATCCTGTTTGATGACTACCAGGGCCTATCACACCTAGAGGCTCTGGAGATACTGGCCAATGAGAGTGAGGCTAAGGTAAAACACACGCACACACACACACACGAGTACAAACACAGATATACACAGGTATAGAAGTAACCCAATTCCTCTGTCTCCTCTTCACACTCCTCCCCCTCTCAGGTTCAGTCGTTCCTCTCCTCCCTGGAAGAGGAGGATCAGGAGGAGATAAAGAAAGAACTGATCGCCATCAAGGACATCTTCGTCAGCCACACGGGAGAGGAGGAGGAGGGAGAGGGCGAGGAGAAGAAGGAGGGAGAGGAGACAGTGGATAAGGGTGATCTAAGTCCCCAGTGTTCTACTCCTCTGTGTGAGTTACAAAGACCAAACCGTGTTCCTTAACTCCTGATAAACACAGCTGGGTCCTTAAATACTGATAAACACAGCTGGGTCCTTAAATACTGATAAACACAGCTGGGTCCTTAAATACTGATAAACACAGCTGGGTCCTTAAATACTGATAAACACAGCTGGGTCCTTAAACACTGATAAACACAGCTGGGTCCTTAACTCCTGATAAAACACAGCTGGGTCCTTAACTCCTGATAAACACAGCTGGGTCCTTAAATACTGATAAACACAGCTGGGTCCTTAAATACTGATAAACACAGCTGGGTCCTTAAATACTGATAAACACAGCTGGGTCCTTAAATACGGATAAACACAGCTGGGTCCTTAAATACGGATAAACACAGCTGGGTCCTTAAATACTGATAAACACAGCTGGGTCCTTAACCACTGATAAACACAGCTGGGTCCTTAAATACTGATAAACACAGCTGGGTCCTTAACTCCTGATAAAACACAGCTGGGTCCTTAACTCCTGATAAACACAGCTGGCTCCTTAACTACTGATAAACACAGCTGGGTCCTTAAATACTGATAAACACAGCTGGGTCCTTAACTACTGATAAACACAGCTGGGTCCTTAAATACTGATAAACACAGCTGGGTCCTTAACTCCTGATAAAACACAGCTGGGTCCTTAAATACTGATAAACACAGCTGGGTTCTTAACCGCAGCTCAGGTTGAAACGTTTCTAACCTGTCTATCTACGGGTAACAGAGTTGGCATGTTGTGTCCTAGCAGATCAGTTTAAACCGTTTCTAACCTGTCTATCTACGGGTAACAGAGTTGGCATGTTGTGTCCTAGCAGCTCAGTTTAAACCGCTTCTAACCAAAGCAACAGAAAATGACCTTAAAGACTAGAACAGTGAGACAGGGTGACAGGGTGACAGGGTGACAGGGAGACAGGGTGACAGGGAGACAGGGAGACAGGGTGACAGTGTGACAGGGTGACAGGGAGACAGGGTGACAGGGTGACAGTGAGGGTGACAGGGAGACAGGGTGACAGGGTGACAGTGAGACAGGGTGACAGGGTGACAGGGAGACAGGGAGACGGGGAGACAGGGTGACAGGGTGACAGTGAGACAGTATGACAGGGAGACAGGGTGACAGTGAGACAGGGTGACAGTGAGACAGGGTGACAGTGAGACAGGGTGACAGTGAGACAGTGAGACAGGGTGACAGTGAGACAGGGTGACAGTGAGACAGGGTGACAGTGAGACAGGGTGACAGGGTGACAGTGAGACAGGGTGACAGTGAGACAGGGTGACAGGGTGACAGTGAGACAGGGTGACAGTGAGACAGGGTGACAGGGTGACAGTGAGACAGGGTGACAGTGAGACAGGGTGACAGGGAGACAGGGTGACAATGAGACAGGGTGACAGGGTGACAGTGAGACAGGGTGACAGTGAGACAGGGACACAGGGAGACAGGGTGACAGTGAGACAGTGAGACAGGGAGACAGGGTGACAGGGAGACAGGGTGACACGGTAACAGGGTGACAGTGAGACAGGGTGACAGTGAGACAGTGAGACAGGGAGACAGGGTGACAGGGAGACAGGGTGACACGGTAACAGGGTGACAGGGTAACAGGGTGACAGGGTGAGCACCTGTTCTTACACTGTGATCTGACTATTAGTTGTTCAACGTTTCTTCTGAAAAATAGAATTTCTAAAAATGGTCCGAGAAGAACAACATTGGCAGGACAATTCAAGCAAAGCCAATATGCGGAGGTAAAGTATTGGGCCTGTAGTTCACGGCACAAACCTCATTGGTACAGAACTGTTTTATAATTGTGACCTTGACTCAGAAAAGGTTGGTGACCATTGCGATAAAGGATCAACGTTTCTGACACTGACAGAGCCTACGACCAAGACGTAGTGGTACTGAACCAGCAGACCTAGACCCTGTCTCACTGAACTAGCAGACCTAGACCCTGTCTCACTGAACCAGCCAAGACGTAGTGGTACTGAACCAGCAGACCTAGACCCTGTCTCACTGAACCAGCAGACCTAGACCCTGTCTCACTGAACCAGCCAAGACGTAGTGGTACTGAACCAACAGACCTAGACCCTGTCTCACTGAATCAGCAGTCCTAGACCCTGTCTCACTGAACCAGCAGACCTAGACCCTGTCTCACTGAACCAGCAGACCTAGACCCTGTCTCACTGAACCAGCCAAGACGTAGTGGTACTGAACCAGCAGACCTAGACCCTGTTACACTGAACTAGCAGACCTAGACCCTGTCTCACTGAACCAGCAGACCTAGACCCTGTCTCACTGAACCAGCCAAGACGTAGTGGTACTGAACCAGCAGACCTAGACCCTGTATCACTGAACCAGCAGACCTAGACCCTGTCTCACTGAACCAGCAGACCTAGACCCTGTCTCACTGAACCAGCAGACCTAGACCCTGTCTCACTGAACCAGCAGACCTAGACCCTGTCTCACTGAACCAGCAGACCTAGACCCTGTCTCACTGAACCAGCAGACCTAGACCCTGTCTCACTGAACCAGCAGACCTAGACCCTGTCTCACTGAACCAGCCAAGACGTAGTGGTACTGAACCAGCAGACCTAGACCCTGTCTCACTGAACCAGCAGACCTAGACCCTGTCTCACTGAACCAGCCAAGACGTAGTGGTACTGAACCAGCAGACCTAGACCCTGTCTCACTGAACCAGCAGACCTAGAACCTGTCTCACTGAACCAGCAGACCTAGACCCTGTCTCACTGAACCAGCCAAGACGTAGTGGTACTGAACCAGCCAAGACGTAGTGGTACTGAACCAGCAGACCTAGACCCTGTCTCACTGAACCAGCAGACCTAGACCCTGTCTCACTGAACCAGCAGACCTAGACCCTGTCTCACTGAACCAGCAGACCTAGACCCTGTCTCACTGAACAAGCCAAGACGTAGTGGTACTAAACCAGCAGACCTAGACCCTGTCTCACTGAACCAGCAGACCTAGACCCTGTCTCACTGAACCAGCCAAGAGGTAGTGGTACTGAACCAGCAGACCTAGACCCTGTCTCACTGAACCAGCAGACCTAGACCCTGTCTCACTGAACCAGCCAAGACGTAGTGGTACTGAACCAGCAGACCTAGACCCTGTCTCACTGAACCAGCAGACCTAGACCCTGTCTCACTGAACCAGCCAAGACGTAGTGGTACTGAACCAACAGACCTAGACCCTGTATCACTGAACCAGCAGACCTAGACCCTGTCTCACTGAACCAGCCAAGACGTAGTGGTACTGAACCAGCAGACCTAGACCCTGTCTCACTGAATCAGCAGACCTAGACCCTGTCTCACTGAACCAGTAGACCTAGACCCTGTCTCACTGAACCAGCCAAGACGTAGTGGTACTAAACCAGCAGACCTAGACCCTGTCTCACTGAACGAGCAGACCTAGACCCTGACTCACTGAACCAGCAGACCTAGACCCTGACTCACTGAACCAGCAGACCTAGACCCTGTTTCACTGAACCAGCCAAGACGTAGTGGTACTGAACCAGACAAGACATAGTGGTACTGAACCAGCAGACCTAGACCCTGTCTCACTGAACCAGCAGACCTAGACCCTGTCTCACTGAACCAGCAGACCTAGACCCTGTCTCACTGAACCAGCCAAGACGTAATGGTACTGAACCAGCAGACCTAGACCCTGTTACACTGAACCAGCCAAGACGTAGTGGTACTGAACCAGCAGACCTAGACCCTGTCTCACTGAACCAGCAGACCTAGACCCTGTCTCACTGAACCAGCCAAGACGTAGTGGTACTGAACCAGCAGACCTAGACCCTGTCTCACTGAACCAGCAGACCTAGACCCTGTCTCACTGAACCACCAGACCTAGTGGTACTGAACCACCAGACCTAGACCCTGTCTCACTGAACCAGCAGACCTAGACCCTGTCTCATTGAACCAGCAGACCTAGACCCTGTCTCACTGAACCAGCAGACCTAGACCCTGTCTCACTGAACCAGCAGACCTAGACCCTGTCTCACTGAATCAGCAGACATAGACCCTGTCTCACTGAACCAGCAGACCTAGAACCTGTCTCACTGAATCAGCAGACCTAGACCCTGTCTCACTGAACCAGCAGACCTAGACCCTGTCTCACTGAACCACCAGACCTAGTGGTACTGAACCACCAGACCTAGACCCTGTCTCACTGAACCAGCAGACCTAGACCCTGTCTCATTGAACCAGCAGACCTAGACCCTGTCTCACTGAACCAGCAGACCTAGACCCTGTCTCACTGAACCAGCAGACCTAGACCCTGTCTCACTGAATCAGCAGACATAGACCCTGTCTCACTGAACCAGCAGACCTAGAACCTGTCTCACTGAATCAGCAGACCTAGACCCTGTCTCACTGAACCAGCAGACCTAGACCCTGTCTCACTGAACCAGCCAAGACGTAGTGGTACTGAACCAGCAGACCTAGACCCTGTCTCACTGAACCAGCAGACCTAGACCCTGACTCACTGAACCAGCAGACCTAGACCCTGTCTCACTGAACCAGCCAAGACGTAGTGGTACTGAACCAGCAGACCTAGACCCTGTCCCACTGAACCAGCAGACCTAGACCCTAGACCCTGTCTCACTGAACCAGCAGACCTAGACCCTGTCTCACTGAACCAGCCGACCTAGACCCTGTCTCACTGAACCAGCAGACCTAGATCCTGTCTCACTGAACCAGCCAAGACGTAGTGGTACTGAATTAGCAGACCTAGACCCTGTCTCACTGAACCAGCAGACCTAGACCCTGTCTCACTGAACCAGCCAAGACGTAGTGGTACTGAACCAGCAGACCTAGACCCTGTCTCACTGAACCAGCAGACCTAGACCCTGTCTCACTGAACCAGCCAAGACGTAGTGGTACTGAACCAGCAGACCTAGACCCTGTCTCACTGAACCAGCAGACCTAGACCCTGTCTCACTGAACCAGCCAAGACGTAGTGGTACTGAACCAGCAGACCTAGACCCTGTCTCACTGAACCAGCAGACCTAGACCCTGTCTCACTGAACCAGCCAAGATGTAGTGGTACTGAACCAGCAGACCTAGACCCTGTCTCACTGAACCAGCAGACCTAGACCCTGTCTCACTGAACCACCAGACCTAGTGGTACTGAACCACCAGACCTAGACCCTGTCTCACTGAACCAGCAGACCTAGACCCTGTCTCATTGAACCAGCAGACCTAGACCCTGTCTCACTGAACCAGCCAAGACGTAGTGGTACTGAACCAGCAGACCTAGACCCTGTCTCACTGAACCAGCAGATCTAGACCCTGTCTCACTGAACCAGCAGACCTAGACCCTGTCTCACTGAACCAGCAGACCTAGACCCTGTCTCACTGAACCAGTAGACCTAGACCCTGTCTCACTGAACCAGCCAAGACGTAGTGGTACTGAACCAGCAGACCTAGACCCTGTCTCACTGAACCAGCCAAGACGTAGTGGTACTGAACCAGCAGACCTAGACCCTGTCTCACTGAACCAGCCAAGACGTAGTGGTACTGAACCAGCAGACCTAGACCCTGTCTCACTGAACCAGCAGACCTAGAACCTGTCTCACTGAACCAGCAGACCTAGACCCTGTCTCACTGAACCAGCCAAGACGTAGTGGTACTGAACCAGCCAAGACGTAGTGGTACTGAACCAGCAGACCTAGACCCTGTCTCACTGAACCAGCAGACCTAGACCCTGTCTCACTGAACCAGCAGACCTAGACCCTGTCTCACTGAACCAGCAGACCTAGACCCTGTCTCACTGAACCAGCCAAGACGTAGTGGTACTAAACCAGCAGACCTAGACCCTGTCTCACTGAACCAGCAGACCTAGACCCTGTCTCACTGAACCAGCCAAGACGTAGTGGTACTGAACCAGCAGACCTAGACCCTGTCTCACTGAACCAGCAGACCTAGACCCTGTCTCACTGAACCAGCCAAGACGTAGTGGTACTGAACCAGCAGACCTAGACCCTGTCTCACTGAACCAGCAGACCTAGACCCTGTCTCACTGAACCAGCCAAGACGTAGTGGTACTGAACCAGCAGACCTAGACCCTGTCTCACTGAATCAGCAGACCTAGACCCTGTCTCACTGAACCAGTAGACCTAGACCCTGTCTCACTGAACCAGCCAAGACGTAGTGGTACTAAACCAGCAGACCTAGACCCTGTCTCACTGAACGAGCAGACCTAGACCCTGACTCACTGAACCAGCAGACCTAGACCCTGACTCACTGAACCAGCAGACCTAGACCCTGTTTCACTGAACCAGCCAAGACGTAGTGGTACTGAACCAGACAAGACATAGTGGTACTGAACCAGCAGACCTAGACCCTGTCTCACTGAACCAGCAGACCTAGACCCTGTCTCACTGAACCAGCAGACCTAGACCCTGTCTCACTGAACCAGCCAAGACGTAATGGTACTGAACCAGCAGACCTAGACCCTGTTACACTGAACCAGCCAAGACGTAGTGGTACTGAACCAGCAGACCTAGACCCTGTCTCACTGAACCAGCAGACCTAGACCCTGTCTCACTGAACCAGCCAAGACGTAGTGGTACTGAACCAGCAGACCTAGACCCTGTCTCACTGAACCAGCAGACCTAGACCCTGTCTCACTGAACCACCAGACCTAGTGGTACTGAACCACCAGACCTAGACCCTGTCTCACTGAACCAGCAGACCTAGACCCTGTCTCATTGAACCAGCAGACCTAGACCCTGTCTCACTGAACCAGCAGACCTAGACCCTGTCTCACTGAACCAGCAGACCTAGACCCTGTCTCACTGAATCAGCAGACATAGACCCTGTCTCACTGAACCAGCAGACCTAGAACCTGTCTCACTGAATCAGCAGACCTAGACCCTGTCTCACTGAACCACCAGACCTAGACCCTGTCTCACTGAACCACCAGACCTAGTGGTACTGAACCACCAGACCTAGACCCTGTCTCACTGAACCAGCAGACCTAGACCCTGTCTCATTGAACCAGCAGACCTAGACCCTGTCTCACTGAACCAGCAGACCTAGACCCTGTCTCACTGAACCAGCAGACCTAGACCCTGTCTCACTGAATCAGCAGACATAGACCCTGTCTCACTGAACCAGCAGACCTAGAACCTGTCTCACTGAATCAGCAGACCTAGACCCTGTCTCACTGAACCAGCAGACCTAGACCCTGTCTCACTGAACCAGCCAAGACGTAGTGGTACTGAACCAGCAGACCTAGACCCTGTCTCACTGAACCAGCAGACCTAGACCCTGACTCACTGAACCAGCAGACCTAGACCCTGTCTCACTGAACCAGCCAAGACGTAGTGGTACTGAACCAGCAGACCTAGACCCTGTCCCACTGAACCAGCAGACCTAGACCCTAGACCCTGTCTCACTGAACCAGCAGACCTAGACCCTGTCTCACTGAACCAGCCGACCTAGACCCTGTCTCACTGAACCAGCAGACCTAGACCCTGTCTCACTGAACCAGCCAAGACGTAGTGGTACTGAACTAGCAGACCTAGACCCTGTCTCACTGAACCAGCAGACCTAGACCCTGTCTCACTGAACCACCAGACCTAGTGGTACTGAACCACCAGACCTAGACCCTGTCTCACTGAACCAGCAGACCTAGACCCTGTCTCATTGAACCAGCAGACCTAGACCCTGTCTCACTGAACCAGCAGACCTAGACCCTGTCTCACTGAACCAGCAGACCTAGACCCTGTCTCACTGAATCAGCAGACATAGACCCTGTCTCACTGAACCAGCAGACCTAGAACCTGTCTCACTGAATCAGCAGACCTAGACCCTGTCTCACTGAACCAGCAGACCTAGACCCTGTCTCACTGAACCAGCCAAGACGTAGTGGTACTGAACCAGCAGACCTAGACCCTGTCTCACTGAACCAGCAGACCTAGACCCTGACTCACTGAACCAGCAGACCTAGACCCTGTCTCACTGAACCAGCCAAGACGTAGTGGTACTGAACCAGCAGACCTAGACCCTGTCCCACTGAACCAGCAGACCTAGACCCTAGACCCTGTCTCACTGAACCAGCAGACCTAGACCCTGTCTCACTGAACCAGCAGACCTAGACCCTGTCTCACTGAACCAGCAGACCTAGACCCTGTCTCACTGAACCAGCCGACCTAGACCCTGTCTCACTGAACCAGCAGACCTAGACCCTGTCTCACTGAACCAGCCAAGACGTAGTGGTACTGAATTAGCAGACCTAGACCCTGTCTCACTGAACCAGCAGACCTAGACCCTGTCTCACTGAACCAGCCAAGACGTAGTGGTACTGAACCAGCAGACCTAGACCCTGTCTCACTGAACCAGCAGACCTAGACCCTGTCTCACTGAACCAGCCAAGACGTAGTGGTACTGAACCAGCAGACCTAGACCCTGTCTCACTGAACCAGCAGACCTAGACCCTGTCTCACTGAACCAGCCAAGACGTAGTGGTACTGAACCAGCAGACCTAGACCCTGTCTCACTGAACCAGCAGACCTAGACCCTGTCTCACTGAACCAGCAGACCTAGACCCTGTCTCACTGAACCAGCCAAGACGTAGTGGTACTGAACCAGCAGACCTAGACCCTGTCTCACTGAACCAGCCAAGACATAGTGGTACTGAACCATCAGACCTAGACCCTGTTACACTGAACCAGCCAAGATGTAGTGGTACTGAACCAGCAGACCTAGACCCTGTCTCACTGAACCAGCAGACCTAGACCCTGTCTCACTGAACCAGCAGACCTAGTGGTACTGAACCAGCAGACCTAGACCCTGTCTCACTGAACCAGCAGACCTAGACCCTGTCTCATTGAACCAGCAGACCTAGACCCTGTCTCACTGAACCAGCAGACCTAGACCCTGTCTCACTGAACCAGCAGACCTAGACCCTGTCTCACTGAATCAGCAGACCTAGACCCTGTCTCACTGAATCAGCAGACCTAGACCCCGTCTCACTGAACCAGCAGACCTAGACCCTGTCTCACTGAACCAGCAGACCTAGACCCTGTCTCACTGAACCAGCAGACCTAGACCCTCTCACTGAACCAGCCAAGACGTAGTGGTACTGAACCAGCAGACCTAGACCCTGTCTCACTGAACCAGCAGACCTAGACCCTGACTCACTGAACCAGCAGACCTAGACCCTGTCTCACTGAACCAGCCAAGACGTAGTGGTACTGAACCAGCAGACCTAGACCTTGTCTCACTGAACCAGCAGACCTAGACCCTAGACCCTGTCTCACTGAACCAGCAGACCTAGACCCTGTCTCACTGAACCAGCAGACCTAGACCCTGTCTCACTGAACCAGCAGACCTAGACCCTGTCTCACTGAACCAGCCGACCTAGACCCTGTCTCACTGAACCAGCAGACCTAGACCCTGTCTCACTGAACCAGCCAAGACGTAGTGGTACTGAACCATCAGACCTAGACCCTGTCTCACTGAACCAGCAGACCTAGACCCTGTCTCACTGAACCAGCCAAGACGTTGTGGTACTGAACCAGCAGACCTAGACCCTGTCTCACTGAACCAGCAGACCTAGACCCTGTCTCACTGAACCAGCCAAGACGTAGTGGTACTGAACCAGCAGACCTAGACCCTGTCTCACTGAACCAGCAGACCTAGACCCTGTCTCACTGAACCAGCAGACCTAGACCCTGTCTCACTGAACCAGCAGACCTAGACCCTGACTCACTGAACCAGCAGACCTAGACCCTGTCTCACTGAAACTGCCAAGACGTAGTGGTACTGAACCAGCAGACCTAGACCTTGTCTCACTGAACCAGCAGACCTAGACCCTAGACCCTGTCTCACTGAACCAGCAGACCTAGACCCTGTCTCACTGAACCAGCAGACCTAGACCCTGTCTCACTGAACCAGCAGACCTAGACCCTGTCTCACTGAACCAGCCGACCTAGACCCTGTCTCACTGAACCAGCAGACCTAGACCCTGTCTCACTGAACCAGCCAAGACGTAGTGGTACTGAACCAGCAGACCTAGACCCTGTCTCACTGAACCAGCAGACCTAGACCCTGTCTCACTGAACCAGCCAAGACGTTGTGGTACTGAACCAGCAGACCTAGACCCTGTCTCACTGAACCAGCAGACCTAGACCCTGTCTCACTGAACCAGCCAAGACGTAGTGGTACTGAACCAGCAGACCTAGACCCTGTCTCACTGAACCAGCCAAGACGTAGTGGTACTGAATTAGCAGACCTAGACCCTGTCTCACTGAACCAGCAGACCTAGACCCTGTCTCACTGAACCAGCCAAGCCGAAAATCGTTCACAACCAATAATTTTTCCACGATATCGACAAAGTCGTGGAATTAGACGGCTAAACCCGTGCAGTCTCTACGGGCATTTAGTTTGTTGAAATCTGCCAAAAATGTTGGCACTTTAGCCTTTAATTCATATTAAAATAAATAGGATTTATTGAATTCTCCATGTGGTCTATATTAAAAGGGCACTTCATTTAATATAACAGTCTTTTAAAATTCAATATTAGTGCACAATTTATACTTAGTTAGCACAATTTATACTTAAAATATCATAGGGCACTCTTTGTATGTAACAACCCAGTTATTACTAGACTTGATATTTAATCTGTCTCTCTCTGGTTGATGTTTAATCTGTCTCTCTCTGGTCTGATATTTAATCTGTCTCTCTCTGGTTGATATTTAATCTGTCTCTCTCTGGTTGATGTATAATCTGTCTCTCTCTGGTTGATATTTAATCTGTCTCTCTCTGGTTGATATTTAATCTGTCTCTCTGGTCTGATGTTTAATCTGTCTCTCTCTGGTTGATATTTAATCTGTCTCTCTCTGGTTGATGTTTAATCTGTCTCTCTCCGGTTGATGTTTAATCTGTCTCGCTCTGGTCTGATGTTTAATCTGTCTCTCTCTGGTCTGATGTTTAATCTGTCTCTCTGGTTGATATTTAATCTGTCTCTCTGGTTGATATTTAATCTGTCTCTCTCTGGTTGATATTTAATCTGTCTCTCTCTGGTTGATATTTAATCTGTCTCTCTGGTTGATATTTAATCTGTCTCTCTCTGGTTGATATTTAATCTGTCTCTCTCTGGTTGATGTTTAATCTGTCTCTCTCTGGTTGATATTTAATCTGTCTCTCTGGTTGATATTTAATCTGTCTCTCTCTGGTTGATATTTAATCTGTCTCTCTCTGGTTGATATTTAATCTGTCTCTCTCTGGTTGATATTTAATCTGTCTCTCTCTGGTTGATATTTAATCTGTCTCTCTCTGGTTGATATTTAATCTGTCTCTCTCTGGTCTGATGTTTAATCTGTCTCTCTCTGGTTGATATTTAATCTGTCTCTCTCTGGTCTGATGTTTAATCTGTCTCTCTCTGGTTGATGTTTAATCTGTCTCTCTCTGGTCTGATGTTTAATCTGTCTCTCTCTGGTTGATATTTAATCTGTCTCTCTCTGGTCTGATATTTAATCTGTCTCTCTCTGGTCTGATATTTAATCTGTCTCTCTCTGGTCTGATATTTAATCTGTCTCTCTCTGGTTGATGTTTAATCTGTCTCTCTCTGGTCTGATGTTTAATCTGTCTCTCTCTGGTTGATATTTAATCTGTCTCTCTCTGGTCTGATATTTAATCTGTCTCTCTCTGGTCTGATATTTAATCTGTCTCTCTCTGGTCTGATATTTAATCTGTCTCTCTCTGGTTGATGTTTAATCTGTCTCTCTCTGGTTGATATTTAATCTGTCTCTCTCCGGTTGATGTTTAATCTGTCTCTCTCTGGTTGATATTTAATCTGTCTCTCTCTGGTCTGATGTTTAATCTGTCTCTCTCTGGTCTGATATTTAATCTGTCTCTCTCTGGTTGATGTTTAATCTGTCTCTCTCTGGTCTGATATTTAATCTGTCTCTCTCTGGTCTGATATTTAATCTGTCTCTCTCTGGTTGATGTTTAATCTCTTTCCAGCAGCTGATGGGGAGGAGTTTGTGAGCGTCCTGACTGAGTTGCTGTTTGAGCTTCACGTCGCTGCCACCCCAGACAAACTGAACAAGGTAACAGACAGTCACCACAGACAAACTCAACAAGGTAACAGACAGTCACTGTCACCACAGACAAACTCAACAAGATAACAGACAGTCACCACAGACAAACTCAACAAGGTAACAGACAGTCACTGTCACCACAGACAAACTCAACAAGGTAACAGACAGTCACTGTCACCACAGACAAACTCAACAAGGTAACAGACAGTCCCTGTCACCACAGACAAACTCAACAAGGTAACAGACAGTCACTGTCACCACAGACAAACTCAACAAGGTAACAGACAGTCACTGTCACCACAGACAAACTCAACAAGGTAACAGACAGTCACTGTCACCACAGACAAACTCAACAAGGTAACAGACAGTCCCTGTCACCACAGACAAACTCAACAAGGTAACAGACAGTCACTGTCACCACAGACAAACTCAACAAGGTAACAGACAGTCCCTGTCACCACAGACAAACGCAACAAGGTAACAGACAGTCCCTGTCACCACAGACAAACTCAACAAGGTAAGAGACAGTCACCACAGACAAACTCAACAAGGTAACAGACAGTCACCACAGACAAACTCAACAGGTTAACAGACAGTCACCACAGACAAACTCAACAAGGTAACAGACACACAGTTTTAATTGAATCTACTGAATAAGAGTTCATTATTTTAGGTTAAAGTTTAGTCATGTCATGTCAATTCATCCCCAGGCCAGGATGAGAGCGCATGATTGGGTGAGAGAGGTGGAGAAACCTGTCGTCGTCACGGAAACCATCGGGGGGGCGACGGAGGAGGAGCAAAGAGGAGAACCTGAAACAAGAGAGGGAGAAGAAGAGAAGAAAGAGGGGGAGGAGCTGGAGGAGAAGAAAGAGGAGGAGGAGCTAAAGGAGAAGAAAGAGGAGGAGAAAGAGGAGGAGGAGCTAAAGGAGAAGAAAGAGGAGGAGAAAGAGGAGGAGGAGCTAAAGGAGAAGAAAGAGGAGGAGAAAGAGGAGGAGGAGCTAAAGGAGGAGGAGGTAAAGGAGAAGAAAGAGGGGGAGGAGATAAAGGAGAATGAGGAAGAGAGACGATCCAGGTCTGTAGAGGTGAGATCTGATGTTGGACAGAGAACCCTCTGTCTGTCCGTCCGTCCGTCCGTCCGTCCGTCCCATGTTCTCTCTCCCTCGCTTTTCGTTTTAAGCACGTAGTGTGTGTTAATGTTTATATATTGTGTGTGTTAATGTTTATATATTGTGTGTGTGCTTGTGTGTGTGTGTCTAGGCAGTGTACCTCTGTTCAGTGGGCTCCCTGGCGGAGGTGACAGCCCGCAGTATCGAACAGCTCCACAAGGTGGCAGAGTTGATCCTCCACGGACAGGACCTGGAGAAACCTGCCAGAGACCAGGCTCACATACTCACCAGGTCTGTGTGAGGAGGGGGGGGGGGGGGGGCAGGAGAAACCTGTTAGAGGGTCACTAGTCCAACGCTCTAACCACTAGGCTAACCTGCCGCCCCGGTCTTTAATAGGTTACTCACCAGGTCTGTTGGAGGAGGGGGGGGGGGGGGGGGGGACAGGAGAAACCTGTTAGAGACCAGGCTGTAGGGGGGGAGGGGGTGGGGGAGGCAGGACCAGGAGAAACCTGCTAGAGACCAGGCTGTGTGGGGGGGGGGGGGGGAATATGTATATTCTGAGCATCGTTAATGTCTGTGACTGTTGCAGGTTGACGTGTGCCATGTGTCGGGAGGTGGGTTGTCTTGCCAGGAAGTTCTCTGATACTCTGCTCACCGTTGGGGTAAGATGTGTATGTGTGTGTGTGTGTGTGTACTGGGACTTTATCTCCAACACAATAAAGGAATGGCATTAAGGTCAGGTGATCAGCTGATCATCACCCCCATTGGTTCTCTGACTCCCTTCCTGCCCTTCTCCAGGTTCAGAGAAAAGCAGAAGAGTTGAACCCTTTGGTAGACAGTGTGCTGCTTGAGGTAAGACATGTAACTGTTGTTCT
>NC_048574.1:82235083-82295083 GCF_013265735.2 Oncorhynchus mykiss
CTCTAGCCCCACTACTGAACAGACAAGTGTAGTGCCTGTCTCTAGCCCCACTACTGAACGGAGAAGTGTAGTGCCTGTCTCTAGACTCGCTACTGAACAGACAAGTGTAGTGCCTGTCTCTAGCCCCACTACTGAACGGAGAAGTGTAGTGCCTGTCTCTATCCCAGCTACTGAACGGAGAAGTGTAGTGCCTGTCTCTAGCCCCACTACGGAACGGAGAAGTGTAGTGTCTGTCTCTAGCCCCACTACTGAACGGAGAAGTGTAGTGCCTGTCTCTATCCCAGCTACTGAACGGAGAAGTGTAGTGCCTGTCTCTAGCCCCACTACTGAACGGAGAAGTGTAGTGCCTGTCTCTAGCCCCACTACTGAACGGAGAAGTGTAGTGCCTGTCTCTAGCCCCACTACTGAACAGACAACTGTAGTGCCTGTCTCTAGCCCCACTACTGAACGGAGAAGTGTAGTGCCTGTCTCTAGCCCCACTACTGAACAGACAAGTGTAGTGCCTGTCTCTAGCCCCACTACTGAATGGAGAAGTGTAGTGCCTGTCTCTAGCCCCACTACTGAACAGACAAGTGTAGTGCCTGTCTCTAGCCCCACTACTGAACGGAGAAGTGTAGTGCCTGTCTCTAGACTCGCTACTGAACAGACAAGTGTAGTGCCTGTCTCTAGCCCCACTACTGAACGGAGAAGTGTAGTGCCTGTCTCTATCCCAGCTACTGAACGGAGAAGTGTAGTGCCTGTCTCTAGCCCCACTACTGAACGGTGAAGTGTAGTGTCTGTCTCTAGCCCCACTACTGAACGGAGAAGTGTAGTGCCTGTCTCTATCCCAGCTACTGAACGGAGAAGTGTAGTGCCTGTCTCTAGCCCCACTACTGAACGGAGAAGTGTAGTGCCTGTCTCTAGCCCCACTACTGAACGGAGAAGTGTAGTGCCTGTCTCTAGCCCCACTACTGAATGGAGAAGTGTAGTGCCTGTCTCTAGCCCCAATACTGAACAGACAAGTGTAGTGCCTGTCTCTAGCCCCACTACTGAACGGAGAAGTGTAGTGCCTGTCTCTAGCCCCACTACTGAACAGACAAGTGTAGTGCCTGTCTCTAGCCCCACTACTGAACGGAGAAGTGTAGTGCCTGTCTCTAGCCCCACTACTGAACAGACAAGTGTAGTGCCTGTCTCTAGCCCCACTACTGAACGGAGAAGTGTAGTGCCTGTCTCTAGCCCCACTACTGAACGGAGAAGTGTAGTGCCTGTCTCTAGCCCCACTACTGAACGGAGAAGTGTAGTGCCTGTCTCTAGCCCCACTACTGAATGGAGAAGTGTAGTGCCTGTCTCTAGCCCCAATACTGAACAGACAAGTGTAGTGCCTGTCTCTAGCCCCACTACTGAACGGAGAAGTGTAGTGCCTGTCTCTAGCCCCACTACTGAACAGACAACTGTAGTGCCTGTCTCTAGCCCCACTACTGAACGGAGAAGTGTAGTGCCTGTCTCTAGCCCCACTACTGAACAGACAAGTGTAGTGCCTGTCTCTAGCCCCACTACTGAACGGAGAAGTGTAGTGCCTGTCTCTAGCCCCACTACTGAACGGAGAAGTGTAGTGCCTGTCTCTAGACTCGCTACTGAACAGACAAGTGTAGTGCCTGTCTCTAGCCCCACTACTGAACGGAGAAGTGTAGTGCCTGTCTCTATCCCAGCTACTGAACGGAGAAGTGTAGTGCCTGTCTCTAGCCCCACTACTGAACGGTGAAGTGTAGTGTCTGTCTCTAGCCCCACTACTGAACGGAGAAGTGTAGTGCCTGTCTCTATCCCAGCTACTGAACGGAGAAGTGTAGTGCCTGTCTCTAGCCCCACTACTGAACGGAGAAGTGTAGTGCCTGTCTCTAGCCCCACTACTGAACGGAGAAGTGTAGTGCCTGTCTCTAGCCCCACTACTGAATGGAGAAGTGTAGTGCCTGTCTCTAGCCCCAATACTGAACAGACAAGTGTAGTGCCTGTCTCTAGCCCCACTACTGAACGGAGAAGTGTAGTGCCTGTCTCTAGCCCCACTACTGAACAGACAAGTGTAGTGCCTGTCTCTAGCCCCACTACTGAACGGAGAAGTGTAGTGCCTGTCTCTAGCCCCACTACTGAACAGACAAGTGTAATGCCTGTCTCTAGCCCCACTACTGAACGGAGAAGTGTAGTGCCTGTCTCTAGCCCCACTACTGAACGGAGAAGTGTAGTGCCTGTCTCTAGCCCCACTACTGAACGGAGAAGTGTAGTGCCTGTCTCTAGCCCCACTACTGAATGGAGAAGTGTAGTGCCTGTCTCTAGCCCCAATACTGAACAGACAAGTGTAGTGCCTGTCTCTAGCCCCACTACTGAACGGAGAAGTGTAGTGCCTGTCTCTAGCCCCACTACTGAACAGACAACTGTAGTGCCTGTCTCTAGCCCCACTACTGAACGGAGAAGTGTAGTGCCTGTCTCTAGCCCCACTACTGAACAGACAAGTGTAGTGCCTGTCTCTAGCCCCACTACTGAACGGAGAAGTGTAGTGCCTGTCTCTAGCCCCACTACTGAACAGACAAGTGTAGTGCCTGTCTCTAGCCCCACTACTGAACGGAGAAGTGTAGTGCCTGTCTCTAGACTCGCTACTGAACAGACAAGTGTAGTGCCTGTCTCTAGCCCCACTACTGAACGGAGAAGTGTAGTGCCTGTCTCTATCCCAGCTACTGAACGGAGAAGTGTAGTGCCTGTCTCTAGCCCCACTACTGAACGGTGAAGTGTAGTGTCTGTCTCTAGCCCCACTACTGAACGGAGAAGTGTAGTGCCTGTCTCTATCCCAGCTACTGAACGGAGAAGTGTAGTGCCTGTCTCTAGCCCCACTACTGAACGGAGAAGTGTAGTGCCTGTCTCTAGCCCCACTACTGAACGGAGAAGTGTAGTGCCTGTCTCTAGCCCCACTACTGAATGGAGAAGTGTAGTGCCTGTCTCTAGCCCCAATACTGAACAGACAAGTGTAGTGCCTGTCTCTAGCCCCACTACTGAACGGAGAAGTGTAGTGCCTGTCTCTAGCCCCACTACTGAACAGACAACTGTAGTGCCTGTCTCTAGCCCCACTACTGAACGGAGAAGTGTAGTGCCTGTCTCTAGCCCCACTACTGAACAGACAAGTGTAGTGCCTGTCTCTAGCCCCACTACTGAACGGAGAAGTGTAGTGCCTGTCTCTAGCCCCACTACTGAACAGACAAGTGTAGTGCCTGTCTCTAGCCCCACTACTGAACGGAGAAGTGTAGTGCCTGTCTCTAGCCCCACTACTGAACAGACAACTGTAGTGCCTGTCTCTAGCCCCACTACTGAACGGAGAAGTGTAGTGCCTGTCTCTAGCCCCACTACTGAACGGAGAAGTGTAGTGCCTGTCTCTAGCCCCACTACTGAACGGAGAAGTGTAGTGCCTGTCTCTAGCCCCACTACTGAACGGAGAAGTGTAGTGCCTGTCTCTAGCCCCACTAGTCCCTATATAGTGCAGTGACCATAGGGCTCTATTCCCTATATAGTGCAGTGACCATAGGGCTCTACTCCCTATATAGTGCAGTGACCATAGGGCTCTATTCCCTATATAGTGCAGTGACCATAGGGCTCTGTTCCCTATATAGTGCAGTGGCCATAGGGCTCTATTCCCTATATAGTGCAGTGACCATAGGGCTCTATTCCCTATATAGTGCAGTGACCATAGGGCTCTATTCCCTATATAGTGCAGTGACCATAGGGCTCTGTTCCCTATATAGTGCAGTGACCATAGGGCTCTATTCCCTATATAGTGCAGTGACCATAGGGCTCTATTCCCTATATAGTGCAGTGACCATAGGGCTCTGTTCCCTATATAGTGCAGTGACCATAGGGCTCTATTCCCTATATAGTGCAGTGACCATAGGGCTCTATTCCCTATATAGTGCAGTGACCATAGGGCTCTATTCCCTATATAGTGCAGTGACCATAGGGCTCTATTCCCTATATAGTGCAGTGACCATAGGGCTCTATTCCCTATATAGTGCAGTGACCATAGGGCTCTATTCCCTATATAGTGCAGTGACCATAGGGCTCTATTCCCTATATAGTGCAGTGACCATAGGGCTCTATTCCCTATATAGTGCAGTGACCATAGGGCTCTATTCCCTATATAGTGCAGTGACCATAGGGCTCTATTCCCTATATAGTGCAGTGACCATAGGGCTCTATTCCCTATATAGTGCAGTGACCATAGGGCTCTATTCCCTATATAGTGCAGTGACCATAGGGCTCTACTCCCTATATAGTGCAGTGACCATAGGGCTCTATTCCCTATATAGTGCAGTGACCATAGGGCTCTATTCCCTATATAGTGCAGTGACCATAGGGCTCTATTCCCTATATAGTGCAGTGACCATAGGGCTCTATTCCCTATATAGTGCAGTGACCATAGGGCTCTATTCCCTATATAGTGCAGTGACCATAGGGCTCTATTCCCTATATAGTGCAGTGACCATAGGGCTCTATTCCCTATATAGTGCAGTGACCATAGGGCTCTACTCCCTATATAGTGCAGTGACCATAGGGCTCTACTCCCTATATAGCGCAGTGACCATAGGGCTCTACTCCCTATATAGTGCAGTGACCATAGGGCTCTATTCCCTATATAGTGCAGTGACCATAGGGCTCTATTCCCTATATAGTGCAGTGACAATAGGGCTCTATTCCCTATATAGTGCAGTGACCATAGGGCTCTATTCCCTATATAGTGCAGTGACCATAGGGCTCTATTCCCTATATAGTGCAGTGACCATAGGGCTCTATTCCCTATATAGTGCAGTGGCCATAGGGCTCTATTCCCTATATAGTGCAGTGGCCATAGGGCTCTATTCCCTATATAGTGCAGTGACCATAGGGCTCTATTCCCTATATAGTGCAGTGACCATAGGGCTCTATTCCCTATATAGTGCAGAGACCATAGGGCTCTATTCCCTATATAGTGCAGTGACCATAGGGCTCTATTCCCTATATAGTGCAGTGACCATAGGGCTCTATTCCCTATATAGTGCAGTGACCATAGGGCTCTATTCCCTATATAGTGCAGTGACCATAGGGCTCTATTCCCTATATAGTGCAGTGACCATAGGGCTCTATTCCCTATATAGTGCAGTGACCATAGGGCTCTATTCCCTATATAGTGCAGTGACCATAGGGCTCTATTCCCTATATAGTGCAGTGACCATAGGGCTCTATTCCCTATATAGTGCAGTGACCATAGGGCTCTATTCCCTATATAGTGCAGTGACCATAGGGCTCTATTCCCTATATAGTGCAGTGACCATAGGGCTCTATTCCCTATATAGTGCAGTGACCATAGGGTAGGATGCCATTTGGGATGCAGGCTATTCTGTTGTTTTCTGCTGTTGGAGAGAGAGAGAGAGATAGGGAGAGAGAGAGAGGGATAGGGAGAGGGGGAGAGAGATAGATAGGGAGAGAGAGAGAGGGAGAGGGGGAGAGAGAGAGATAGGGAGAGAGAGAGAGGGATAGGGAGAGGGGGAGAGAGAGAGATAGGGAGAGAGAGAGAGGGATAGGGAGAGAAGAGGAGAGAGAGGGATAGGGAGAGAGAGAGAGGGATAGGGAGAGGGGGAGAGAGAGAGATAGGGAGAGAGAGAGAGGGAGAGGGGGAGAGAGAGAGATAGGGAGAGAGAGAGAGGGAGAGGGGGAGAGAGAGAGATAGGGAGAGAGAGAGAGGGATAGGGAGAGGGGGAGAGAGAGAGATAGGGAGAGAGAGAGAGGGATAGGGAGAGAAGAGGAGAGAGAGGGATAGGGAGAGAGAGAGAGGGATAGGGAGAGGGGGAGAGAGAGAGATAGGGAGAGAGAGAGAGGGATAGGGAGAGAAGAGGAGAGAGAGGGATAGGGAGAGAGAGAGAGAGATAGGGAGAGAGAGAGAGGGATAGGGAGAGGGGGAGAGAGAGAGATAGGGAGAGAGAGAGAGGGATAGGGAGAGGGAGAGAGAGAGAGATAGGGAGAGAGAGAGAGGGATAGGGAGAGGGGGAGAGAGAGAGATAGAGAGAGAGGGATAGGGAGAGAAGGGGAGAGAGAGGGATAGGGAGAGAAGGGGAGAGAGAGGGATAGGGAGAGCGGGGATAGAGAGAGATAGGGAGAGAGAGAGAGGGATAGGGAGAGGGGGAGAGAGAGAGATAGGGAGAGAGAGAGAGGGATAGGGAGAGAAGAGGAGAGAGAGGGATAGGGAGAGAAGAGGAGAGAGAGAGATAGGTACCTGAGGAGTGATGTAGTGAAATAGAGACATCAGGGAGGTCCGTGTTGAATCCTCTGGTCTGGAACCCACTGGGCTCCTCTGGGATGGGGGAGAGAGAGGTACCTGAGGAGTGATGTAGTGAAACAGAGACATCAGGGAGGTCCGTGTTGAATCCTCTGGTCTGGAACACACTGGCTGGATACACTCTGGGCTCCTCTGGGAGGGGGGAGAAAGGAGGAGAGGGGGGGGTAGGAGAGGGAGAGGGGAAGGCAGAGAAAGGGGGAAAGGAGGAGAGGGGGGGTAGGAGAGGGAGAAGGGAAAGGCAGAGAAGGGGGGGAGAAAGGAGAAGAGGGAGGGGTAGGAGAGGGAGAGAGGGAGAGGGGAAGGCAGAGAAGCGGGGGGAAAGGAGAAGAGGGAGGGGTAGGAGAGGGAGAGGGGAAGGCAGAAAATGGGGGGAGAAAGGAGGAGTGGGAGGGGTAGGAGAGGGAGAGGGGAAGGCAGAGAAGGGGGGGAAAGGAGGAGAGGGGGGGTAGGAGAGGGAGAAGGGAAAGGCAGAGAAGGAGGGGAGAAAGGAGGAGAGGGAGAGGGGGAGAAAGGAGAAGAGGGAGGGGTAGGAGAGAGAAAGGGGGAGAAAGGAGAAGAGGGAGGGGTAGCAGAGAGGAAGGGGAAGGCAGAGAAGGGGGAGAAAGGAGAAGAGGGAGGGGTAGGAGAGAGAAAGGGGGAGAAAGGAGAAGAGGGAGGGGTAGCAGAGAGGAAGGGGAAGGCAGAGAAGGGGGAGAAAGGAGAAGAGGGAGGGGTAGGAGAGAGAAAGGGGGAGAAAGGAGAAGAGGGAGGGGTAGGAGAGAGAGGGGAGAAAGGAGAAGAGGGAGGGGTAGGAGAGAGAGAGGGGAGAAAGGAGAAGAGGGAGGGGTAGGAGAGAGAGAGGGGAGAAAGGAGAAGAGGGAGGGGTAGGAGAGAGAAAGGGGAGAAAGGAGAAGAGGGAGGGGTAGGAGAGAGAAAGGGGAGAAAGGAGAAGAGGGAGGGGTAGGAGAGAGAGAGGGGAGAAAGGAGAAGAGGGAGGGGTAGGAGAGAGAAAGGGGAGAAAGGAGAAGAGGGAGGGGTAGGAGAGAGAAAGGGGAGAAAGGAGAAGAGGGAGGGGTAGGAGAGAGAGAGGGGAGAAAGGAGAAGAGGGAGGGGTAGGAGAGAGAGAGGGGAGAAAGGAGAAGAGGGAGGGGTAGGAGAGAGAAAGGGGAGAAAGGAGAAGAGGGAGGGGTAGGAGAGAGAAAGGGGAGAAAGGAGAAGAGGGAGGGGTAGGAGAGAGAAAGGGGAGAAAGGAGAAGAGGGAGGGGTAGGAGAGAGAGAGGGGAGAAAGGAGAAGAGGGAGGGGTAGGAGAGAGAAAGGGGAGAAAGGAGAAGAGGGAGGGGTAGGAGAGAGAAAGGGGGAGAAAGGAGAAGAGGGAGGGGTAGGAGAGAGAGAGGGGAGAAAGGAGAAGAGGGAGGGGTAGGAGAAAGAAAGGGGAGAAAGGAGAAGAGGGAGGGGTAGGAGAGAGAGAGGGGAGAAAGGAGAAGAGGGAGGGGTAGGAGAGAGAAAGGGGAGAAAGGAGAAGAGGGAGGGGTAGGAGAGAGAGAGGGGAGAAAGGAGAAGAGGGAGGGGTAGGAGAGAGAAAGGGGAGAAAGGAGAAGAGGGAGGGGTAGGAGAGAGAGAGGGGAGAAAGGAGAAGAGGGAGGGGTAGGAGAGAGAAAGGGGGAGAAAGGAGAAGAGGGAGGGGTAGGAGAGAGAAAGGGGAGAAAGGAGAAGAGGGAGGGGTAGGAGAGAGAAGGGGGAGAAAGGAGGAGAGGGAGGGGGAAATAATTTAATTTCAACACATGTACATAAAGACTTTTTCATTTGTTTAAGATGTGTGTCTGTGTGTCCCCACAAGGTTAGTTATACAAGACTGTGTGTTTAGGGTAAGTGTGTCCCCACAAGGTTAGTTATACAAGACTGTGTGTTTAGGGTAAGTGTGTCCCCACAAGGTTAGTTATACAAGACTGTGTGTTTAGGGTAAGTGTGTCCCCACAAGGTTAGTTATACAAGACTGTGTGTTTAGGGTAAGTGTGTCCCCACAAGGTTAGTTATACAAGACTGTGTGTTTAGGGTAAGTGTGTCCCCACAAGGTTAGTTATACAAGACTGTGTGTTTAGGGTAAGTGTGTCCCCACAAGGTTAGTTATACAAGACTGTGTGTTTAGGGTAAGTGTGTCCCCACAAGGTTAGTTATACAAGACTGTGTGTTTAGGGTAAGTGTGTCCCCACAAGGTTAGTTATACAAGACTGTGTGTTCAGGGTAAGTGTGTCCCCACAAGGTTAGTTATACAAGACTGTGTGTTTAGGGTAAGTGTGTCCCCACAAGGTTAGTTATACAAGACTGTGTGTTTAGGGTAAGTGTGTCCCCACAAGGTTAGTTATACAAGACTGTGTGTTTAGGGTAAGTGTGTCCCCACAAGGTTAGTTATACAAGACTGTGTGTTTAGGGTAAGTGTGTCCCCACAAGGTTAGTTATACAAGACTGTGTGTTTAGGGTAAGTGTGTCCCCACAAGGTTAGTTATACAAGACTGTGTTTAGGGTAAGTGTGTCCCCACAAGGTTAGTTATACAAGACTGTGTTTAGGGTAAGTGTGTCCCCACAAGGTTAGTTATACAAGACTGTGTGTTCAGGGTAAGTGTGTCCCCACAAGGTTAGTTATACAAGACTGTGTGTTTAGGGTAAGTGTGTCCCCACAAGGTTAGTTATACAAGACTGTGTGTTTAGGGTAAGTGTGTCCCCACAAGGTTAGTTATACAAGACTGTGTGTTTAGGGTAAGTGTGTCCCCACAAGGTTAGTTATACAAGACTGTGTGTGTGTGTGTGTGTGTGTATCTGTGTGTCCCCACAAGGTTAGTTATACAAGACTGTGTGTGCGTGTGTCTGTGTGTCCCCACAATGTTAGTTATACAAGACTGTGTGTGTATGTCTGTGTGTCCCCACAAGGTTATTTATACAAGACTGTGTGTGTGTGTGTCTGTGTGTCCCCACAAGGTTAGTTATACAAGACTGTGTGTGTATCTGTGTGCGTGTGTGTGTCCCCACAAGGTTAGTTATACGAGACTGTGTGTGTGTGTGTGTGTGTGTGTCTGTGTGTCCCCACAAGGTTAGTTATACGAGACTGTGTGTGTGTGTGTGTCTGTGTGTCCCCACAAGGTTAGTTATACGAGACTGTGTGTGTGTGTGTGTGTGTGTGTGTGTGTGTGTGTGTGTGTGTGTGTGTGTGTGTGTGTGTGTGTGTGTGTGTGTGTGTGTGTGTGTGTGTGTGTGTGTGTGTGTGTGTGTGTGTGTGTGTGTGTCTGTGTGTCCCCACAAGGTTAGTTATACGAGACGGTGTGTGTGTGTCCACAAGGTTAGTTATACGAGACTGTGTGTGTGTGTGTGTGACTCACTTCGACAGCAGCGAGTCCTCCAGTAGATCAGACCCAGGACCGTGGTGAGGACGGTCAACATGACCACAACCACCAGGACCAACCACGCCACCCTGAAGACACACAACCACTCACCTAGAGAGAGCGGGGAGAGGGAGGGGGAGGAGAGAGAGGGGGAAAGGAGGAGAGAGAGGGGGAGAGAGAGTGGGAGAGGGGAGGAGGGGGGGAGAGAGAGAGAGAGGGGAAGGAGAAAGAGAGAGGGGGAGGAGAGAGAGACAGAGAGAGAGAGAGGGGAAGGAGAAAGAGAGAGGGGGAGGAGAGAGAGACAGAGAGAGAGAGAGAGAGAGCGAGGGGGAGCAGAGAGAGAGAGAGAGAGAGAGAGAGGAGGGAGGAGGGGGAGGAGAGAGAGAGAGACAGAGAGAGGGTTAGGGTTATTTTGGAAAGAATTAACAAAAAAACAGAGCAATTTGTCCCTAAACAGAGAGTACACAGCGGCAGAATACCTGATCACTGTGACTGACCCAAAATTAAGGAAAGCTTTGACTATGTACAGACTCAGTGAGCATAGCCTTGCTATTGAGAAAGGCCGCCGTAGGCAGACATGGCTCTCAGGAGAAGACAGGCTATGTGCTCACTGCCCACAAAATGAGGTGGAAACTGAGCTGCACTTCCTAACCTCCTGCCCAATGCATGACCATACTAGAGACACATATTTCCCTCAGATTACACAGACCCACAAAGAATTCGAAAACAAATCCAATTTTGATAAACTCCCATATCTACTGGGTGAAATACCACAGTGTGCCATCACAGCAGCAAGATTTGTGACCTGTTGCCACGAGAAAAGGGCAACCAGTGAAGAACACACACCATTGTAAATATAACCTTTTTTGTCCATTAAAATAACATCAAATTGATCAGAAATACAGTGTAGACATTGTTAATGTTGTAAATGACTGTTGTAGCTGGAAACGGCTGATTATTTTAATGGAATATCTACATAGGTGTACAGAGGCCCATTATCAGAAACCATCACTCCTGTGTTCCAATGGCACGTTGTGTTAGCTAATCCAAGTTTATCATTTTAAAAAGGCTAATTGATCATTAGAAAACCCTTTTGTATTTCTGTTAGCGCAGCTGAAAACTAATGTTTTGATTTAAAGAAGCAATAAAACTGGCCTTCTTTAGACTAGTTGAGTATCTGGAGCATCAGCATTTTGTGGGTTCGATGACAGGCTCAAAATGGCCAGAAACAAAATAACTTTCTTCTGTGTATCATTCTGCTACACCTACCAACTGAGCCACATGGGATCAAACTCTACTCACTTCTAGGTGGCCGTGTCCAGGGCAGGTCAGACTTTACAGCTGTCTCATTGGTTCCTTGGGTGTGGAGATGAAGGAGACACTGGCTGTGATTGGTTGGTATGGAAAGAGGCGGGGTTCGAAAACAGCAGTAGATGAATCCTTGTCCTTCTTCCTCCCCCTCTTTCTTCTCCTCTTTCTTCTCCTCTGTCAGGAAGCCGTACAAAGTCGCGTTCCCTCCTTCAGACAACACTGATAGCGACACCCTCCTTCCTGGAGAGATGGAGGGGAGGAGAGGTGAAAGGAGGAGGAGGGAAGGCAAGGAGAGAGGAGAGAAGAGAGGGGGAAAGGAGGAGGGGAGACGAGGAGAGAAGAGAGGAGGAAAGGAGGAGGAGGGGAGGCAAGGAGAGAAGAGGAGAGAGGAGGAGGGGAGGCAAGAAGAGAAGAGGAGGAAATGAGGAGGAGGGGAGGCAAGGAGAGAAGAGAGAAGAGGAGGAAGAGGAGAGGCAAGAAAGAGAAGAGGAGAGAGGAGGAGGGGAGGCAAGAAGAGAAGAGGAGGAAATGAGGAGGAGGGGAGGCAAGGAGAGAAGAGAGAAGAGGAGGAAGAGGGGAGGCAAGAAAGAGAAGAGGAGAGAGGAGGAGGGGAGGCAAGAAGAGAAGAGGAGGAAATGAGGAGGAGGGGAGGCAAGGAGAGAAGAGAGAAGAGGAGGAAGAGGGGAGGCAAGAAAGAGAAGAGGAGAGAGGAGGAGGGGAGGCAAGAAGAGAAGAGGAGGAAATGAGGAGGAGGGGAGGCAAGGAGAGAAGAGAGAAGAGGAGGAAGAGGGGAGGCGAGAAGAGGAGGGGGAAAGGAAAGGTGAAGAGTAAAATCCAACGTTTTCAGTCAATAAAAACGTTTCCATTCACAGTTTTTAAGAAGTAATGTCATAACCACGACAGATGTGATGGAAACAGGAAGTGGGATCTTTAACTGTTTGACACGGTGGGATCTTTAACTGGTCGGCTGTTTGACACGGTGGGATCTTTAACTGTTTGACACGGTGGGGTCTTTAACTGTTTGACACGGTGGGGTCTTTAACTGTTTGACACGGTGGGGTCTTTAACTGGTCGGCTGTTTGACACGGTGGGGTCTTTAACTGTTTGACACGGTGGGGTCTTTAACTGTTTGACACGGTGGGGTCTTTAACTGTTTGACACGGTGGGATCTTTAACTGTTTGACACGGTGGGATCTTTAACTGGTCGGCTGTTTGACACGGTGGGGTCTTTAACTGTTTGACACGGTGGGGTCTTTAACTGTTTGACACGGTGGGATCTTTAACTGTTTGACACGGTGGGGTCTTTAACTGTTTGACACGGTGGGGTCTTTAACTGTTTGACACGGTGGGGTCTTTAACTGTTTGACACGGTGGGGTCTTTAACTGTTTGACACGGTGGGATCTTTAACTGTTTGACACGGTGGGATCTTTAACTGTTTGACACGGTGGGGTCTTTAACTGTTTGACACGGTGGGGTCTTTAACTGTTTGACACGGTGGGATCTTTAACTGGTCGGCTGTTTGACACGGTGGGATCTTTAACTGTTTGACACGATGGGATCTTTAACTGGTCGGCTGTTTGACACGGTGGGATCTTTAACTGGTCGGCTGTTTGACACGGTGGGATCTTTAACTGTTTGACACGATGGGATCTTTAACTGGTCGGCTGTTTGACACGGTGGGATCTTTAACTGGTCGGCTGTTTGACACGGTGGGATCTTTAACTGTTTGACACGGTGGGATCTTTAACTGGTCGGCTGTTTGACACGGTGGGATCTTTAACTGGTCGGCTGTTTGACACGGTGGGGTCTTTAACTGTTTGACACGGTGGGATCTTTAACTGTTTGACACGGTGGGGTCTTTAACTGTTTGACACGGTGAGGTCTTTAACTGGTCGGCTGTTTGACACGGTGGGATCTTTAACTGTTTGACACGGTGGGATCTTTAACTGTTTGACACGGTGGGATCTTTAACTGGTCGGCTGTTTGACACGGTGGGGTCTTTAACTGTTTGACACGGTGGGATCTTTAACTGTTTGACACGGTGGGGTCTTTAACTGTTTGACACGGTGGGGTCTTTAACTGTTTGACACGGTGGGGTCTTTAACTGTTTGACACGGTGGGATCTTTAACTGTTTGACACGGTGGGATCTTTAACTGTTTGACACGGTGGGATCTTTAACTGTTTGACACGGTGGGGTCTTTAACTGTGACACGGTGGGGTCTTTAACTGGTTGACACGGTGGGGTCTTTAACTGTTTGACACGGTGGGGTCTTTAACTGTTTGACACGGTGGGGTCTTTAACTGTTTGACACGGTGGGGTCTTTAACTGTTTGACACGGTGGGGTCTTTAACTGTTTGACACGGTGGGGTCTTTAACTGTTTGACACGGTGGGGTCTTTAACTGTTTGACACGGTGGGGTCTTTAACTGGTCGGCTGTTTGACACGGTGGGATCTTTAACTGTTTGACACGGTGGGGTCTTTAACTGTTTGACACGGTGGGATCTTTAACCAGGTGTCAAGACCACAGCACATTTGGTTATTTAACACAGCAGTTTTTGTTGTGACCAAACATTATTGTTGAAAATGCGATGGAAACACATTGACCTTTCAGATTGTTATTCGGTACATGAAACCCCCCCCCCCGCCCCCCCCCCCCCCCCCAAAAAAAATGTGTTTCTACGTGTCCTACATCATCACTCAGTTTTGTTTATCCTCAAAATGTCCCGTTTGGTGGAAATGCCGCTTCTCTTCATACTGATCTTTAAATATTGCCAATTTGATGGAAACAGAGCTACTATTTAATATCAACTGTTAATCAATCGATGTACGATCAACGAATGGTCCGTCTAAACTGTCGATCGTCCAACTGAAGTCCCCGCCCACCTGACAGCGAGGCGTTGCCACGGAGAGCGGGCGGGTCCGTCTCCGTGTCACACAGCAACCAGCTCACTCCAGAACCTCCCGTCCTCCCGGTGTTACAGACGGGCTTCTCCTCGACGCTCCGGCTGGAGTTCTGTCCCGCAGGGGTCAGCCCGGGGTCGCACTGCGTTGGCACTTCCTGGTCCCCGCAGGGGTCAAAGGTCACACAGTGGAAGTTTACCCTCGCTGCAGCAGAGAGAGAGAGAGAGAGAGGTGACGTTTCAAGTATCTGTTTGTGTCATATTTCCTGTGTCAGTGATCTCGGTTACGATAAAGGGTGTATGTTTCACAACCCCGTCTTTCTCACACACACACACACACACACACACACACACACACACACACACATAAACACACACTTTCTGTCACAAACGTGTGTGTCTGTCTGTTAATCTGTCAGATTATTTTGAGGGCACACAGTGTATTGTGAAATCTGTGAATGTATTGTAATGTTTTAAAATTGTATAAACTGTCTTTATTTTGCTGGACCCCAGGAAGAGTAGCTGCTGTTTTATGCAACAGCTAATGGGGATCCATAATAAACCCCAGGAAGAGTAGCTGCTGTTTTGGCAACAGCTAATGGGGATCCATAATAAACCCCAGGAAGAGTAGCTGCTGTTTTGGCAGGAACTAATGGGGATCCATAATAAACCCCAGGAAGAGTAGCTGCTGTTTTGGCAACAGCTAATGGGGATCCATAATAAATACGAAAATAAATACCTCTGTGTGAAGTGAAGAACTCTGGGAGACAGATGATGAAGGCGAGGAGGATGAGGATGAAGAGTTTGATGAGTGCTTCTCTCGTCATGGTAACGCATGACACACGGTCAGACAGACACGTGTAGTATTCTGTCTCTCTCTCTGTCTGTTCCTCGACGAGACACAGTTCAGTAGTATACTCTCTCTGTCTGTCTCGCTCTGTCTTTCTGTCTCTTTGTCTCTCTCTTTGTCTCTCTGTCTGTCTCTCTCTCTCAGTCTGTCTCTCTCTCTGTCTGTCTGTCTCTCTGGCTGTCTTTCTCTTTGTCTGTCTCTCTCTCTGTCTGTCTGTCTGTCTCTCTCTCTCTCTCGCTGTCTGTCTCCCTCCTCTCTCTGTCTCGCCTCGTCTATGAACAGAGAAACCAGAGAACGTTACACACTGTGGCTCACTACTCCACTTCCTCTGTCACTTCCTGACACTGTCTTAGAGAGAGAGAGAAGTGGAAAGAGAGAAGAGCAACAGAGATACAGAGAGTGGGAGAAAGACAGAGAGTTGGAGATAGAAAGAGAGAAAGATGATTATTGTGAATTGCTTCTCTCCTGAGGGACTCTGGGTAATGGGGTTTGTTTAGTAAGAATGTTCTGTGTTCTAGAACACTAGGTTAAGTAATTGCAAATGCTCTAGGCTGACAACTGTGTACAACAGGTGTAGTAGACCTTACAGTGAAATGCTGAATACAACAGGTGTAGTAGACCTTACAGTGAAATGCTGAATACAACAGGTGTAGTAGACCTGACAGGGAAATGCTGAATACAACAGGTGTAGTAGACCTCACAGTGAAATGCTGAATACAACAGGTGTAGTAGACCTCACAGTGAAATGCTGAATACAACAGGTGTAGTAGACCTCACAGTGAAATGCTGAATACAACAGGTGTAGTAGACCTCACAGTGAAATGCTGAATACAACAGGTGTAGTAGACCTTACAGTGAAATGCTGAATACAACAGGTGTAGTAGACCTCACAGTGAAATGCTGAATACAACAGGTGTAGTAGACCTCACAGTGAAATGCTGAATACAACAGGTGTAGTAGACCTCACAGTGAAATGCTGAATACAACAGGTGTAGTAGACCTGACAGTGAAATGCTGAATACAACAGGTGTAGTAGACCTCACAGTGAAATGCTGAATACAACAGGTGTAGTAGACCTGACAGTGAAATGCTGAATACAACAGGTGTAGTAGACCTTACAGTGAAATGCTGAATACAACAGGTGTAGTAGACCTGACAGTGAAATGCTGAATACAACAGGTGTAGTAGACCTCACAGTGAAATGCTGAATACAACAGGTGTAGTAGACCTGACAGTGAAATGCTGAATACAACAGGTGTAGTAGACCTGACAGTGAAATGCTGAATACAACAGGTGTAGTAGACCTCACAGTGAAATGCTGAATACAACAGGTGTAGTAGACCTGACAGTGAAATGCTGAATACAACAGGTGTAGTAGACCTGACAGTGAAATGCTGAATACAACAGGTGTAGTAGACCTTACAGTGAAATGCTGAATACAACAGGTGTAGTAGACCTGACAGTGAAATGCTGAATACAACAGGTGTAGTAGACCTTACAGTGAAATGCTGAATACAACAGGTGTAGTAGACCTCACAGTGAAATGCTGAATACAACAGGTGTAGACGACCTCACAGTGAAATGCTGAATACAACAGGTGTAGTAGACCTTACAGTGAAATGCTGAATACAACAGGTGTAGTAGACCTGACAGTGAAATGCTGAATACAACAGGTGTAGTGGACCTTACAGTGAAATGCTGAATACAACAGGTGTAGTAGACCTCACAGTGAAATGCTGAATACAACAGGTGTAGTAGACCTTACAGTGAAATGCTGAATACAACAGGTGTAGTAGACATCACAGTGAAATGCTGAATACAACAGGTGTAGTAGACCTTACAGTGAAATGCTGAATACAACAGGTGTAGTAGACCTCACAGTGAAATGCTGAATACAACAGGTGTAGTAGACCTGACAGTGAAATGCTGAATACAACAGGTGTAGTAGACCTTACAGTGAAATGCTGAATACAACAGGTGTAGTAGACCTTACAGTGAAATGCTGAATACAACAGGTGTAGTAGACCTCACAGTGAAATGCTGAATACAACAGGTGTAGTAGACCTTACAGTGAAATGCTGAATACAACAGGTGTAGTAGACCTCACAGTGAAATGCTGAATACAACAGGTGTAGCTAGACCTTACAGTGAAATGCTGAATACAACAGGTGTAGTAGACCTTACAGTGAAATGCTGAATACAACAGGTGTAGTAGACCTCACAGTGAAATGCTGAATACAACAGGTGTAGTAGACCTTACAGTGAAATGCTGAATACAACAGGTGTAGTAGACCTTACAGTGAAATGCTGAATACAACAGGTGTAGTAGACCTCACAGTGAAATGCTGAATACAACAGGTGTAGTGGACCTGACAGTGAAATGCTGAATACAACAGGTGTAGTAGACCTGACAGTGAAATGCTGAATACAACAGGTGTAGTAGACCTCACAGTGAAATGCTGAATACAACAGGTGTAGTAGACCTGACAGTGAAATGCTGAATACAACAGGTGTAGTGGACCTGACAGTGAAATGCTGAATACAACAGGTGTAGTGGACCTGACAGTGAAATGCTGAATACAACAGGTGTAGTAGACCTCACAGTGAAATGCTGAATACAACAGGTGTAGTAGACCTCACAGTGAAATGCTGAATACAACAGGTGTAGTAGACCTCACAGTGAAATAGTGACTACAACAGGTGTAGTAGACCTCACAGTGAAATGCTGAATACAACAGGTGTAGTAGACCTCACAGTGAAATGCTGAATACAACAGGTGTAGTAGACCTCACAGTGAAATGCTGATTGTGGAGTCAATGTGGAGGCTATATACAGGGGGTACCGGTACAGAGTCAATGTGGAGACTATATACAGGGTGTTACGGTACAGAGTCAATGTGGAGGCTATATACAGGGAGTACCGGGTACAGAGTCAATGTGGAGGCTATATACAGGGGGTACCGGTACAGAGTCAATGTGGAGGCTATATACAGGGGGTATCAGTACAGAGTCAATGTGCAGAGGCCCCGGTTAGTTGAGGTAATATGTACATGTAGGTAGAGTTATTAAAGTGACTATGCATAGATGACAACAGAGAGTAGCAGCTGCATTGAAGAGGGGGGGGGTGGGGGTCAATGCAAATAGTATGGGTAGTCATTTGATTAGATGATCAGGAGTCTTATGGCTTGGGGGTAGAAGCTGTTCAGAAGCCTCTTGGACCTAGACTTGGCGCTCCGGTACCGCTCGTCGTGTGGTAGCAGAGAGAACAGTCTATAACTAGATTGGCTGGAATCTTTGACAATTTTTAGGGCCTTCCTCTGACACCGCCTGGTGTAGAGGTCCTGGGTGGCAGGCAGCTTGTCCCCAGTGATGTACTGGGCCGTTCACACTACCCTCTATAGTGCCTTGAGGTCGGAGGCTGAGCAGTTGCCGTACCAGGCAGTGATGCAACCGGTCAGGATGCTCTCGATGGTGCAGCTGTAGAACCTTTTGAGGATCTGGGGACCCATGCCAAGTCTTTTCAGTCTCCTTAGGAGGAAAAGGTTCTGTCGTGCCCTCTTCATGACTGTCTTGGTGTGTTTGGACCATTCTAGTTTGTTGTTGATGTGGACGCCAAGGAACTTGAAGCTCTCAACCTGCTCCACTACAGCCCCGTCATTGAGAATGGGGGCGTGCTCGGTCCTCCTTTTCCTGTAGTCCACAATCATCCCCTTAGTCTTGATCACGTTAAGGGAGAGGTTGTTGTCCTGGCACCACACGGCCAGGTCTCTGACCTCCTCCCTATAGGCTGTCTCATCGTTGAGGGAGAGGTTGTTGTCCTGGTACCACCAGGTCTCTGACCTCCTCCCTATAGGCTGTCTCATCGTTGAGGGAGAGGTTGTTGTCCTGGTACCACCAGGTCTCTGACCTCCTCCCTGTAGGCTGTCTCATCGTTGAGGGAGAGGTTGTTATCCTGGTACCACCAGGTCTCTGACCTCCTCCCTGTAGGCTGTCTCATCGTTGAGGGAGAGGTTGTTATCCTGGTACCACCAGGTCTCTGACCTCCTCCCTATAGGCTGTCTCATCGTTGAGGGAGAGGTTGTTGTCCTGGTACCACCAGGTCTCTGACCACCTCCCTATAGGCTGTCTCATCGTTGAGGGAGAGGTTGTTGTCCTGGTACCACCAGGTCTCTGACCTCCTCCCTGTAGGCTGTCTCATCGTTGAGGGAGAGGTTGTTATCCTGGTACCACCAGGTCTCTGACCTCCTCCCTATAGGCTGTCTCATCGTTGTTGGCGTTAAGGTAAAGTCCTGTTATCTAGTAGGGACAGAGAGAGAGAGCGAGACCTATACACCCTATTCCTTATCAACCCTGGTCTAAAGTAGTGCACTATGTAGGGAATAGGGTGCTATAGGGCTCTGGTCTAAAGTATTGCACTATGTAGGGAATAGGGTGCCATAGGGCTCTGTTCTAAAGTAGTGCACTATGTAGGGGATAGGGTGCCATTTGGGAGTGAACCAGAGACTCTGAGAACATGAGGACCTGAAAACAACTTCTCTCTCCACAGCAGAGGAGGAGCTCACACACACACACACACACACACACACACACACACACACACACACACACACACACACACTCTCTACACACACACACGTCGTTTCAGACCAGAAAGTGTCTTTTAAATGTATTTATCCACATCACAGGTTGCAATTCATGACATTGTCCACAGGAAGGCGCTGGTGGTCACTTCGGGCTCAATCTCCTCTGTCCCCCCCAAGTCCTCTGTCCTTCCTCCCAGAGTGCACTTGTTCTCTTCCCTTCGTGGATTTGACAGTGAGGCCCGTTGGATTCAGTCCGACCACAGGTTACAGACAACGGAGCCTCAATGACTATTATAAGAAACTACCTCTAGTCCATCCAGGTGGCAACACTACCCCTTAATGACCTGGTAATGCCAACACGTCCTGGATTCAGTCCTCTACCTCTAGTCCATCCAGGTGGTAACACTACTCCTTAATGAATGACCTGGTAATGCCAACACGTCCTGGATTCAGTCCTCTACCTCTAGTCCATCCAGGTGGTAACACTACCCCTTAATGACCTGGTAATGACAACACGTCCTGGATTCAGTCCTCTACCTCTAGTCCATCCAGGTGGTAACACTACTCCTTAATGACCTGGTAATGCCAACACGTCCTGGATTCAGTCCTCTACCTCTAGTCCATCCAGGTGGTAACACTACTCCTTAATGACCTGGTAATGACAACACGTCCTGGATTCAGTCCTCTACCTCTAGTCCATCCAGGTGGTAACACTACCCCTTAATGAATGACCTGGTAATGACAACACGTCCTGGATTCAGTCCTCTACCTCTAGTCCATCCAGGTGGTAACACTACTCCTTAATGACCTGGTAATGACAACACGTCCTGGATTCAGTCCTCTACCTCTAGTCCATCCAGGTGGTAACACTACTCCTTAATGACCTGGTAATGACAACACGTCCTGGATTCAGTCCTCTACCTCTAGTCCATCCAGGTGGTAACACTACTCCTTAATGACCTGGTAATGCCAACACGTCCTGGATTCAGTCCTCTACCTCTAGTCCATCCAGGTGGTAACACTACTCCTTAATGAATGACCTGGTAATGACAACACGTCCTGGATTCAGTCCTCTACCTCTAGTCCATCCAGGTGGTAACACTACTCCTTAATGACCTGGTAATGACAACACGTCCTGGATTCAGTCCTCTACCTCTAGTCCATCCAGGTGGTAACACTACTCCTTAATGACCTGGTAATGCCAACACGTCCTGGATTCAGTCCTCTACCTCTAGTCCATCCAGGTGGCAACACTACTCCTTAATGAATGACCTGGTAATGACAACACGTCCTGGATTCAGTCCTCTACCTCTAGTCCATCCAGGTGGCAACACTACCCCTTAATGACCTGGTAATGACAACACGTCCTGGATTCAGTCCTCTACCTCTCGTCCATCCAGGCCTGTACACCAATCCAAACGGTGGCAACAATACTCCTTAGCGATATCTCCACACTCCACTGCAAAGTCTTGTATAACTCCACATGAATGACATGGTAATGCCAACACGATAGTGTGCCATCGGGTCCCGATGGCACACTATTCCCTAAGTAGTGCACTACTTTTGACCCGTTTGCAGTCCATATAGTGCACTACTACTACCGCCCTAGGGTGCCATTTAGGACTGTCTTCGGTAAAACAACACGATCACCAGATTCAAAAACCAGGCCATCAGCCAATCAAAAAACAGCTGTTGATGGCATGTGATGTGTCATCCTCCATTGTTTCAGACCATTCTGGATGAATAAGATCTAGTGAGCCAATCAGCAGGACAGAAACAGTTACCAGACCAATGGACAACCAATCACCAGGACAGAAACAGAACAATGGACAACCAATCACCAGGACAGAAACAGAACAATGGGCATCCAATCACCAGGACAGAAACAGAACAATGGGTAACCAATCACCAGGACAGAAACAGACCAATGAGTAACCAATCACCAGGACAGAAACAGAACAATGGGCAACCAATCACCAGGACAGAAACAGACCAATGGGTAACCAATCACCAGGACAGAAACAGGCCAATGAGTAACCAATCACCAGGACAGAAACAGACCAATGGACAACCAATCACTAGGACAGAAACAGAAACAGACCAATGGGTAACCAATCACCAGGACAGAAACAGACCAATGGGCAACCAATCACCAGGACAGAAACAGACCAATGAGTAACCAATCACCAGGACAGAAACAGAAACAGACCAATGGGTAACCAATCACCAGGACAGAAACAGTTGACTATGGTTCCAGTCAACTGTATTACCATAGAAACAGACCAATGGGTAACCAATCACCAGGACAGAAACAGACCAATGGGTAACCAATCACCAGGACAGAAACAGTTGACTATGGTTCCAGTCAACTGTATTACCATAGAAACAGACCAATGGGTAACCAATCACCAGGACAGAAACAGACCAATGAACAACCAATCACCAGGACAGAAACAGACCAATGGGTAACCAATCACCAGGACAGAAACAGACCAATGGGTAACCAATCACCAGGACAGAAACAGACCAATGAACAACCAATCACCAGGACAGAAACAGACCAATGGGTAACCAATCACCAGGACAGAAACAGACCAATGTGTAACCAATCACCAGGACAGAAACAGATGACTATGGTTCCAGTCAACTGTATTACCATAGAAACAGACCAATGGGTAACCAATCACCAGGACAGAAACAGACCAATGAACAACCAATCACCAGGACAGAAACAGACCAATGGGTAACCAATCACCAGGACAGAAACAGACCAATGGGTAACCAATCACCAGGACAGAAACAGACCAATGGGTAACCAATCACCAGGACAGAAACAGTTGACTATGGTTCCAGTCAACTGTATTACCATAGAAACAGACCAATGGGTAACCAATCACCAGGACAGAAACAGACCAATGAACAACCAATCACCAGGACAGAAACAGACCAATGGGTAACCAATCACCAGGACAGAAACAGACCAATGGGTAACCAATCACCAGGACAGAAACAGACCAATGGGTAACCAATCACCAGGACAGAAACAGAAACAGACCAATGGATAACCAATCACCAGGACAGAAACAGACCAATGGGCAACCAATCACCAGGACAGAAACAGACCAATGAGTAACCAATCACCAGGACAGAAACAGAAACAGACCAATGGGCAACCAATCACCAGGACAGAAACAGTTGACTATGGTTCCAGTCAACTGTATTACCATAGAAACAGACCAATGGGTAACCAATCACCAGGACAGAAACAGACCAATGAACAACCAATCACCAGGACAGAAACAGAACAATGGGTAACCAATCACCAGGACAGAAACAGACCAATGAACAACCAATCACCAGGACAGAAACAGACCAATGGGTAACCAATCACCAGGACAGAAACAGACCAATGGGTAACCAATCACCAGGACAGAAACAGACCAATGGGTAACCAATCACCAGGACAGAAACAGACCAATGTGTAACCAATCTCCAGGACAGAAACAGATGACTATGGTTCCAGTCAACTGTATTACCATAGAAACAGACCAATGGGTAACCAATCACCAGGACAGAAACAGACCAATGAACAACCAATCACCAGGACAGAAACAGACCAATGGGTAACCAATCACCAGGACAGAAACAGACCAATGGGTAACCAATCACCAGGACAGAAACAGACCAATGGGTAACCAATCACCAGGACAGAAACAGAAACAGACCAATGGATAACCAATCACCAGGACAGAAACAGACCAATGGGCAACCAATCACCAGGACAGAAACAGACCAATGAGTAACCAATCACCAGGACAGAAACAGAAACAGACCAATGGATAACCAATCACCAGGACAGAAACAGACCAATGAGTAACCAATCACCAGGACAGAAACAGAAACAGACCAATGGGCAACCAATCACCAGGACAGAAACAGTTGACTATGGTTCCAGTCAACTGTATTACCATAGAAACAGACCAATGGGTAACCAATCACCAGGACAGAAACAGACCAATGAGTAACCAATCACCAGGACAGAAACAGAACAATGGGCAACCAATCACCAGGACAGAAACAGACCAATGGGTAACCAATCACCAGGACAGAAACAGACCAATGGGTAACCAATCACAGGACAGAAACAGTTGACTATGGTTCCAGTCAACTGTATTACCATAGAAACAGACCAATGGGTAACCAATCACCAGGACAGAAACAGACCAATGAACAACCAATCACCAGGACAGAAACAGACCAATGGGTAACCAATCACCAGGACAGAAACAGACCAATGGGCAACCAATCACCAGGACAGAAACAGACCAATGGGTAACCAATCACCAGGACAGAAACAGACCAATGGGCAACCAATCACCAGGACAGAAACAGACCAATGAGTAACCAATCACCAGGACAGAAACAGAAACAGACCAATGGATAACCAATCACCAGGACAGAAACAGACCAATGAGTAACCAATCACCAGGACAGAAACAGAAACAGACCAATGGGCAACCAATCACCAGGACAGAAACAGTTGACTATGGTTCCAGTCAACTGTATTACCATAGAAACAGACCAATGGGTAACCAATCACCAGGACAGAAACAGACCAATGAGTAACCAATCACCAGGACAGAAACAGAACAATGGGCAACCAATCACCAGGACAGAAACAGACCAATGGGTAACCAATCACCAGGACAGAAACAGACCAATGGGTAACCAATCACAGGACAGAAACAGTTGACTATGGTTCCAGTCAACTGTATTACCATAGAAACAGACCAATGGGTAACCAATCACCAGGACAGAAACAGACCAATGAACAACCAATCACCAGGACAGAAACAGACCAATGGGTAACCAATCACCAGGACAGAAACAGACCAATGGGCAACCAATCACCAGGACAGAAACAGACCAATGGGTAACCAATCACCAGGACAGAAACAGTACCAGACCAATGGGCAACCAATCACCAGGACAGAAACAGAACAATGGGCAACCAATCACCAGGACAGAAACAGACCAATGAGTAACCAATCACCAGGACAGAAACAGAAACAGACCAATGGGTAACCAATCACCAGGACAGAAACAGTTGACTATGGTTCCAGTCAACTGTATTACCATAGAAACAGACCAATGGGTAACCAATCACCAGGACAGAAACAGACCAATGGGTAACCAATCACCAGGACAGAAACAGACCAATGGGTAACCAATCACCAGGACAGAAACAGACCAATGAGTAACCAATCACCAGGACAGAAACAGACCAATGGGCAACCAATCACCAGGACAGAAACAGACCAATGGGTAACCAATCACCAGGACAGAAACAGACCAATGGGTAACCAATCACCAGGATAGAAACAGTTAACAGACCAATGGGTAACCAATCACCAGGACAGAAACAGACCAATGGGTAACCAATCACCAGGACAGAAACAGAAACAGACCAATGGGCAACCAATCACCAGGACAGAAACAGACCAATGGGTAACCAATCACCAGGACAGAAACAGAAACAGACCAATGGGTAACCAATCACCAGGACAGAAACAGACCAATGGGTAACCAATCACCAGGACAGAAACAGACCAATGGGTAACCAATCACCAGGACAGAAACAGACCAATGGACAACCAATCACCAGGACAGAAACAGAAACAGACCAATGGGTAACCAATCACCAGGACAGAAACAGTTGACTGCGGTTCCAGTCAACTGTATTACCATAGAAACAAATGACAACATGTATTCGATTCCAGATCGTTTGGATATGATATCGGGCCACTTCGGCATGAAAGTGTGTAACATACGATAGAAAACAGTGCTCGACTTGGACTGAAATAGTTTCCGGTACTCATTTTGGGTTCCAGTACTGTTTATATTTAGGTGCAGGAGCTCCACAATACTTTAGAGATAATATTATATAAGACGAACAGGAGTTGAAGCAGTAGACCATTTTGCTGCTCTTTAATTATGTGTTATTCTTATCGATAACTTTTTGTTGTTTGGTATTTTCTTAAAACTGCATTGTTGGTTAAAAGGGCGCATTTCACTGTAAGGTCTACCTACACCTGTTGTATTCGGCGCATGTGACAAAAACAATTTGATTTGAGGTGCGGGTGTTCAGCGTCTGAGCTTCTGCCCAAGTCAAGCACTGGCGATAGAAAATATACTTACTTGAATGAACCTATGGCCGGTTTATGGTTTTGGGATATCGGGCTGTGGACTTGATTGGGTTGGAATGGTTCCGTTCCACACGTTCTAGATTTGCTAGCGTAACTTTCCGATGGACCAGTCCTTGGACAGCCCAGGGACCAGCCAATGGTTATGTCAGCACTCATGGGCGTGATTATTTTTTTTGAATAATTAATACGAGGCATCATGGGTATATTTGAAAGTGGGTTTTATTTAGTCACCATCTCTAGTATCTCAACTTGCATACAACGTTTACACGGCGTAGTCCTTAAATTAGTACAACATGGTAAAACAAAACAATACAAAAGGTTTAAATGGTCATTTATATATTTGAACGAAGTTCAGTTACTATGACAACCATATAAAACTGTTTCACGTACAACTGTCTGTCCATCAAACCAGAGAAAGAAATAATAAACTTGACACTAATATCTTTGCTTATTTAAACTTGACTCGAATAGCTTTGCTTATTTAACCTTGACTCTAATATCTTTGCTTATTTAAACTTGACCCTTAATATCTTTGCTTATTTAAACTTGACCCTTAATATCTTTGCTTATTTAAACTTGACCCTTAATATCTTTGCTTATTTAAACTTGACCCTTAATATCTTTGCTTATTTAAACTCTAATATCTTTGCTTATTTAAACTCTAATATCTTTGCTTATTTAATCTATATTTTCTTATGAAAGTCGACTGTGCAGTCTGCATACGGAAGTAGAGTGAAGGGACACAAGCGTCCGCTGGTCAAGTGCTTCTGTAAATGCACGTGCACCACCGTCAACTAAAGACAACAAAACAGACAGGAAGATGCGATAAAGTTCTTCTGACTCTCTACACTAGTAAAAAAAACACTCACAGTGGAAGTGAGCCGATACACGGTAAGAAACTACTTGTTTTGTTTCGCTAAAGACCACAGCGCTGCTCGTCTTGTCATATAAACTCACAAATTACAGTAGTTTTGATGATAATGATGATGATAGTCAAGTTTAAATAAGCAAGTCCGGAGTACCCATAAAGGGGAAATGCTTCGCCCGCTAGGGATGCTTCGAAAGCGGCGTGAAATCAGAGGAAAGCTGGGTGTTCCAACCGGCCTCGGGTCTCCTGTGATGTTCCTGTGGCGCTTTTACTTTCGGGAATTCACAAACTCACTCAAACGTTTCTCTTTAGTAGGCTACTAATTCCAGCGTCTCTGGCAGACTGATTAGTCAGATTGATTTATAGTACATTTTAATGAGTCGCTTGTCTGCCTGGCCCAAATCCTACTGAACGCCTCGCTGTGCCATGTATACTCATGATGATGTGAATATCTTCTGCTATGCGAACTGGCATAATGTTTATTTGTTGTTAATATGTTTTGCTATGTGATGATGAGCATTAACTCATGCTGCGTTTAAAACAACTGTGAGGTCAGAACCCGGGAAATATTCGACTTCCCGAATTCAGTGCGTTCAAGACAACTGGGAACTCTGAAAAAAACGAGCACCAACTGATTAAAATCGTTTTTGAATGGTCATTCTAACTCGGGAATTCCAAGTCGGTAACTCGGGCCTCTTTTTTTCGAGCTTCGACTTTCCCGACCTTAAGATCACTGACGTCATTGGCCTTGTATTTTGCGAGTTCCTAATTGTCTTGAAAGCACCATCAATCCCAGTTGTAAAGATAGGCTAGTCACTAGATAGATGGTCAGGACACTACTGGTACAGCAGGTAGACTAGTCACTAGATAGATGGTCGGGACACTACTGGTACAGCAGGTAGACTAGTCACTAGATAGATGGGCAGGACACTACTGGTACAGCAGGTAGACTAGTCACTAGATAGATGGTCGGGACACTACTGGTACAGCAGGTAGACTAGTCACTAGATAGATGGTCGGGACACTACTGGTACAGCAGGTAGACTAGTCACTAGATAGATGGTCAGGACACTACTGGTACAGCAGGTAGACTAGTCACTAGATAGATGGTCAGGACACTACTGGTACAGCAGGTAGACTAGTCACTAGATAGATGGTCAGGACACTACTGGTACAGCAGGTAGACTAGTCACTAGATAAGATGGTCGGGACACTACTGGTACAGCAGGTAGACTAGTCACTAGATAAGATGGTCGGGACACTACTGGTACAGCAGGTAGACTAGTCACTAGATAAGATGGTCGGGACACTATTGGTACAGCAGGTAGACTAGTCACTAGATAAGATGGTCGGGACACTACTGGTACAGCAGGTAGACTAGTCACTAGATAAGATGGTCGGGACACTACTGGTACAGCAGGTAGACTAGTCACTAGATAGATAGATGGTCAGGACACTACTCTACTGGTACAGCAGGTAGACTAGTCACTAGATAAGATGGTCAGGACACTACTGGTACAGCAGGTAGACTAGTCACTAGATAAGATGGTCAGGACACTACTGGTACAGCAGGTAGACTAGTCACTAGATAAGATGGTCGGGACACTACTGGTACAGCAGGTAGACTAGTCACTAGATAAGATGGTCGGGACACTACTGGTACAGCAGGTAGACTAGTCACTAGATAAGATGGTCAGGACACTACTGGTACAGCAGGTAGACTAGTCACTAGATAGATGGTCAGGACACTACTCTACTGGTACAGCAGGTAGACTAGTCACTAGATAAGATGGTCAGGACACTACTGGTACAGCAGGTAGACTAGTCACTAGATAAGATGGTCGGGACACTACTGGTACAGCAGGTAGACTAGTCACTAGATAAGATGGTCGGGACACTACTGGTACAGCAGGTAGACTAGTCACTAGATAAGATGGTCGGGACACTACTGGTACAGCAGGTAGACTAGTCACTAGATAAGATGGTCGGGACACTACTGGTACAGCAGGTAGACTAGTCACTAGATAAGATGGTCGGGACACTACTGGTACAGCAGGTAGACTAGTCACTAGATAAGATGGTCGGGACACTACTGGTACAGCAGGTAGACTAGTCACTAGATAGATAGATGGTCAGGACACTACTCTACTGGTACAGCAGGTAGACTAGTCACTAGATAAGATGGTCAGGACACTACTGGTACAGCAGGTAGACTAGTCACTAGATAAGATGGTCAGGACACTACTGGTACAGCAGGTAGACTAGTCACTAGATAAGATGGTCGGGACACTACTGGTACAGCAGGTAGACTAGTCACTAGATAAGATGGTCGGGACACTACTGGTACAGCAGGTAGACTAGTCACTAGATAGATGGTCAGGACACTACTGGTACAGCAGGTAGACTAGTCACTAGATAGATGGTCAGGACACTACTCTACTGGTACAGCAGGTAGACTAGTCACTAGATAGATGGTCAGGACACTACTGGTACAGCCGGTAGACTAGTCACTAGATAGATGGTCAGGACACTACTGGTACAGCAGGTAGACTAGTCACTAGATAGATGGTCAGGACACTACTCTACTGGTACAGCAGGTAGACTAGTCACTAGATAGATGGTCGGGACACTGCTGGTACAGCAGGTAGACTAGTCACTAGATAGATGGTCAGGACACTACTGGTACAGCAGGTAGACTAGTCACTAGATAAGATGGTCGGGACACTACTGGTACAGCAGGTAGACTAGTCACTAGATAGATGGTCAGGACACTACTGGTACAGCAGGTAGACTAGTCACTAGATAGATGGTTGGGACATTACTGGTACAGCAGGTAGACTAGTCACTAGATAGATGGTTGGGACATTACTGGTACAGCAGGTAGACTAGTCACTAGATAAGATGGTCGGGACACTACTGGTACAGCAGGTAGACTAGTCACTAGATAGATGGTCAGGACACTACTCTACTGGTACAGCAGGTAGACTAGTCACTAGATAGATGGTCAGGACACTACACTACTGGTACAGCCGGTAGACTAGTCACTAGATAGATGGTCAGGACACTACACTACTGGTACAGCAGGTAGACTAGTCACTAGATAGATGGTCAGGACACTACTCTACTGGTACAGCAGGTAGACTAGTCACTAGATAGATGGTCAGGACACTACACTACTGGTACAGCAGGTAGACTAGTCACTAGATAGATGGTCAGGACACTACTGGTACAGCAGGTAGACTAGTCACTAGATAGATGGTCAGGACACTACTGGTACAGCAGGTAGACTAGTCACTAGATAGATGGTTGGGACATTACTGGTACAGCAGGTAGACTAGTCACTAGATAAGATGGTCGGGACACTACTGGTACAGCAGGTAGACTAGACGATTTGTGACTTTGCTTCTGTATAAGTGGTCTTTACAGTTTTGGGTAAACACACACAACAACACACACAACACACACACACACACACACAGTATGATACTGTATAATGCTCTACTGTATGAATTCCCTCAGAGAAAGAGTGACAGAGGTTTGAGGTTGAAGACAGCTTCCAACACACCCCCCACACACACACACACACACACACAATCCCCGGGGCATTGGAAAGAGAAACAGCCGTGTTGGTGTTGAGAAGCAATGATTTGATTGGCTAGATAGATCAGATTCTGATATTCAACTCGCAGGAGAGAGAGACGGTGTGTGTGTGCAGCGCTGTGTGTGTGCAGCGCGGTGTGTGTGTTAATGATAATGTGTTATATATATATATATATAGCCGTCTCTACAGCAGCTCGGATCCTAAAACATCAACAGAATCAACTACACTGTTATTCTGGGTTAGTTTGTACTCATCTCTGTCTCTCTGTCTCTCTGTCTCTCTCTGCCTCTCTCTCTCTGTCTCTCTCTCTCTCTTTCTCTCCTCTGCCTCTTTCTCTCCCCTCCCCCTACCTCTCTACCCTCCAGTCTGTCTGTCTGTCTGTCTGCTAGATGTATGGTATATTACAGTAATAGTAGTGATTCCAGTCATGTCCTGCAGCTCAGCTTGTTCAATAGGACTGAAATAGACCCTCTGGATATGAAGCCATCAGGAAGATGGGAAGTTACACACACACGCAGATGTACACACACAGATGTACACACACAGATGCACACACACAGATGTACACACACACACACACATCAGTCCATTGAAAACACTTGATGTGTGTTCTATTGTGTAGATATGAGGTAGGAAGCCTGACTATATAGCTGCTAGAGAGCAAGGTCCCCTCTCTCTCACCCTCCTCTCTCTCACCCTCCTCTCTCTCACCCTCCTCTCTCTCACCCTCCTCCCTCTCTCTCATCCTCTCCTCTCTCTCCTCCCTCTCTCTCATCCTCTCCCTCTCCTCTCCTCACCCTCCTCCCTCTCCCTCTCCTCCCTCCTCCCTCTCCTCTCCTCACCCTCCTCCCTCTCTTCACAGGGCTGAGTAAATTATTAAAGACTGCTCTTTATTTGGCTGTAAACGTGTCTCTCCTCTCTCTCTCTCTCTCCAACCATTTAGTGTGTGTGTGTGTGTGTGTGTGTGTGAGAGAGTCTGAGGAGTGCAGTTTGAAAAGGGTCTCTGCGAGAGAGAGAGGTCGAGTGTTATTGGCTGGTTCGATGAGATTGAACGATAAGAATGCTTAGCTTCCAACATACACACACTGCGTGCACGGATACACACATACACACACACACACACACACACACACACACACACACAATCCCCGGGGCATTGGAAAGAGAGAAACAGCCGTGTTGAGAAGTAACGATTTGATTGGCTAGATAGATCAGGTCCCAGGATATCTCCGATACACAACTCACAGGAGAGAGAGAGACGGTGTGTGTGTGTGTGTGTGTAACTTTGGTGTAGATTTTACAGTGAAATGCTTATGAGCCTTTCCCAACAAGGCCAGAGTTTAAAGATGGTAACGAGGAAAAATATAACGGAGCTATATACAGGAAGTACCAGATCAATGTGGAGCTATATACAGGAAGTACCAGATCAATGTGGAGCTATATACAGGAAGTACCAGATCAATGTGGAGCTATATACAGGAAGTACCAGATCAATGTGGAGCTATATACAGGAAGTACCAGATCAATGTGGAGCTATATACAGGGAGTATCAGATCAATGTGGAGCTATATACAGGAAGTACCAGATCAATGTGGAGCTATATACAGGAAGTACCAGATCAATGTGGAGCTATATACAGGGAGTACCAGATCAATGTGGAGCTATATACAGGGAGTACCAGATCAATGTGGAGCTATATACAGGGAGTACCAGGACCAGATCAATGTGGATCTATATACAGGGAGTACCAGATCAATGTGGAGCTATATACAGGAAGTACCAGATCAATGTGGAGCTATATACAGGAAGTACCAGATCAATGTGGAGCTATATACAGGAAGTACCAGATCAATGTGGAGCTATATACAGGAAGTACCAGATCAATGTGGAGCTATATACAGGAAGTACCAGATCAATGTGGAGCTATATACAGGGAGTACCAGATCAATGTGGAGCTATATACAGGGAGTACCAGTTCAATGTGGAGCTACATACAGGAAGCACCAGATCAATGTGGAGCTACATACAGGAAGTACCAGATCAATGTGCAGAGGTACGAGGTATTTGAGGTACATATGCACATGAAGGCAGGGTAAAGTGACTAGACATCAGGATAGATAATAATAAGGTATTTGAGGTAGATATGTACATGAAGGCAGGGTAAAGTGACTAGACATCAGGATAGATAATAATAAGGTATTTGAGGTAGATATGTACATGAAGGCAGGGTAAAGTGACTAGACATCAGGATAGATAATAATAAGGTATTTGAGGTAGATATGTACATGAAGGCAGGGTAAAGTGAATTCCAATTTCCCAGAATTCTCGTCTGGAAATGCGTCTACTGTAATTCCAGCTCTGCTCTCCAGTGATTATGATCACACACACACACACACACACACACACACTTCCACTTCCTGAAGTGTCATGGCAGGGATGTGAGGAGGAAATAGAAGTATGGAAGGGTAGGGCCCTGGATGGATGTCAGTCTGTGGATGGATTGTGTGTGTGTGTTAGGTTATCATCGGGCCCTGGATGGATGGTGTGTGTGTGTGTGTGTTAGGTTATCACCGGGCCCTGGATGGTGTGTGTGTTAGGTTATCGTCAGTTTGTAGATGGATGGTGTGTGTTAGGTTATCGTCAGTCTGTGGATGGATGGTGTGTGTGTTAGGTTATCATCGGGCCCTGGATGGATGGTGTGTGTGTGTGTGTTAGGTTATCACCGGGCCCTGGATGGTGTGTGTGTTAGGTTATCGTCAGTTTGTAGATGGATGGTGTGTGTTAGGTTATCGTCAGTCTGTGGATGGATGGTGTGTGTGTTAGGTTATCATCGGGCCCTGGATGGATGGTGTGTGTGTGTGTTAGGTTATCGTCAGTCTGTAGATGGATGGTGTGTGTGTGTGTGTGTGTTAGGTTATCATCAGTCTGTAGATGGACGGTGTGAGTCCCAGGCCCAGGGACAAACTACGTTAGCTGTCTGTAGATGGATGGTGTGTGTGTGTTCGTCAGTCTGTGGATGCAGTCTGTCTGTAGAGGGCCTCTGCCAAGCGACCAATCTTTCTGAAGGATGTGGTCCCTGAGTGACCAATCACTCTTGAGTTTCATTTCTCCTCCGAGTCTCGTTCCAACTCTTCTAAGAAACTCTCCTTCTCTGTGGTTGTAGAGTGTGTGGTTGTAGAGTGTGTGTGTGGTTGTAGAGTGTGTGGTTGTAGAGTGAGTGTGTGTGTGTGTGTGTGTGGTTGTAGAGTGTGTGGTTGTAGAGTGAGTGTGTGTGTGTGTGTGTGTGGTTGTGGAGTGTGTGGTTGTAGAGTGAGTGTGTGTGTGTGTGTGTGTGGTTGTAGAGTGTGTGGTTGTAGAGTGAGTGTGTGTGTGTGTGTGTGTGGTTGTAGAGTGTGTGGTTGTAGAGTGTGTGTGTGGTTGTAGAGTGTGTGGTTGTAAATCAGGGGTGGGCAACTCCAGTCCTCGAGGGCCTGATTTGGTTTGTCACTTTTCACCAGCAAAAACAGCTGATTAATCACATTGCATCCAAACTGAAGATCAGGATGAGGTGATTATTGGAGTCAGGTGTGTTATCTGGGGCAAAACGATGACACCAATCAGGCCCCCGAGGACTGGAGTTGCCCAGGCATGTTGTAGAGTGTGTGTGTGTGTGGTTGTAGAGTGTGTATGTGTGTGGTTGTAGAGTGTGTGTGTGTGGTTGTAGAGTGTGTGTGTGTGGTTGTAGAGTGTGTGTGTGTTCTCTCCAGCTTATTGTTTTGTCTCTGAGCTGCATTGATCCTATGTATATATTTCTATTAGAGACTGCATTAGACAGTGTGTCTATATCCTACTGTAGTAGAGGTCTGTATGTAGACGGCATTAGACAGTGTGTCTATATCCTACTGTAGTAGAGAGGTCTGTATGTAGACTACATTCTGCTAGGTGTGTCTATATCCTACTGTAGTAGAGGTCTGTATGTAGACTGCATTAGACAGTGTGTCTATATCCTACTGTAGTAGAGAGGTCTGTATGTAGACTACATTCTGCTAGGTGTGTCTATATCCTACTGTAGTAGAGGTCTGTATGTAGACGGCATTAGACAGTGTGTCTATATCCTACTGTAGTAGAGAGGTCTGTATGTAGACTACATTCTGCTAGGTGTGTCTATATCCTACTGTAGTAGAGGTCTGTATGTAGACTGCATTAGACAGTGTGTCTATATCCTACTGTAGTAGAGAGGTCTGTATGTAGACTACATTCTGCTAGGTGTGTCTATATCCTACTGTAGTAGAGGTCTGTATGTAGACGGCATTAGACAGTGTGTCTATATCCTACTGTAGTAGAGAGGTCTGTATGTAGACTACATTCTGCTAGGTGTGTCTATATCCTACTGTAGTAGAGGTCTGTATGTAGACTGCATTAGACAGTGTGTCTATATCCTACTGTAGTAGAGAGGTCTGTATGTAGACTACATTCTGCTAGGTGTGTCTATATCCTACTGTAGTAGAGGTCTGTATGTAGACGGCATTAGACAGTGTGTCTATATCCTACTGTAGTAGAGAGGTCTGTATGTAGACTACATTCTGCTAGGTGTGTCTATATCCTACTGTAGTAGAGGTCTGTATGTAGACGGCATTAGACAGTGTGTCTATATCCCACTGTAGTAGAGGTCTGTATGTAGACTACATTCTGCTAGGTGTGTCTATATCCTACTGTAGTAGAGAGGTCTGTATGTAGACTACATTCTGCTAGGTGTGTCTATATCCTACTGTAGTAGAGGTCTGTATGTAGACTACATTCTGCTAGGTGTGTCTATATCCTACTGTAGTAGAGGTCTGTATGTAGACTACATTCTGCTAGGTGTGTCTATATCCTACTGTAGTAGAGAGGTCTGTATGTAGACTACATTCTGCTAGGTGTGTCTATATCCTACTGTAGTAGAGGTCTGTATGTAGACTACATTCTGCTAGGTGTGTCTATATCCTACTGTAGTAGAGGTCTGTATGTAGACTACATTCTGCTAGGTGTGTCTATATCCTACTGTAGTAGAGGTCTGTATGTAGACTACATTCTGCTAGGTGTGTCTATATCCTACTGTAGTAGAGAGGTCTGTATGTAGACTACATTCTGCTAGGTGTGTCTATATCCTACTGTAGTAGAGAGGTCTGTATGTAGACTACATTCTGCTAGGTGTGTCTATATCCTACTGTAGTAGAGAGGTCTGTATGTAGACTACATTCTGCTAGGTGTGTCTATATCCTACTGTAGTAGAGAGGTCTGTATGTAGACTACATTCTGCTAGGTGTGTCTATATCCTACTGTAGTAGAGATGTCTGTATGTAGACTACATTCTGCTAGGTGTGTCTATATCCTACTGTAGTAGAGGTCTGTATGTAGACTACATTCTGCTAGGTGTGTCTATATCCTACTGTAGTAGAGAGGTCTGTATGTAGACTACATTCTGCTAGTTGTGTCTATATCCTACTGTAGTAGAGAGGTCTGTATGTAGACTACATTCTGCTAGGTGTGTCTATATCCTACTGTAGTAGAGAGGTCTGTATGTAGACTACATTCTGCTAGGTGTGTCTATATCCTACTGTAGTAGATGTCTGTATGTAGACTACATTCTGCTAGGTGTGTCTATATCCTACTGTAGTAGAGAGGTCTGTATGTAGACTACATTCTGCTAGGTGTGTCTATATCCTACTGTAGTAGAGAGGTCTGTATGTAGACTACATTCTGCTAGGTGTGTCTATATCCTACTGTAGTAGAGAGGTCTGTATGTAGACTACATTCTGCTAGGTGTGTCTATATCCTACTGTAGTAGAGGTCTGTATGTAGACTACATTCTGCTAGGTGTGTCTATATCCTACTGTAGTAGAGGTCTGTATGTAGACTACATTCTGCTAGGTGTGTCTATATCCTACTGTAGTAGAGAGGTCTGTATGTAGACTACATTCTGCTAGGTGTGTCTATATCCTACTGTAGTAGAGGTCTGTATGTAGACTACATTCTGCTAGGTGTGTCTATATCCTACTGTAGTAGAGATGTCTGTATGTAGACTACATTCTGCTAGGTGTGTCTATATCCTACTGTAGTAGAGAGGTCTGTATGTAGACTACATTCTGCTAGGTGTGTCTATATCCTACTGTAGTAGAGAGGTCTGTATGTAGACTACATTCTGCTAGGTGTGTCTATATCCTACTGTAGTAGAGGTCTGTATATAGACTGCATTAGACAGTGTGTCTATATCCTACTGTAGTAGAGGTCTGTATGTAGACTACATTCTGCTAGGTGTGTCTATATCCTACTGTAGTAGAGGTCTGTATATAGACTGCATTAGACAGTGTGTCTATATCCTACTGTAGTAGAGGTCTGTATGTAGACTACATTCTGCTAGGTGTGTCTATATCCTACTGTAGTAGAGGTCTGTATATAGACTGCATTAGACAGTGTGTCTATATCCTACTGTAGTAGAGGTCTGTATGTAGACTACATTCTGCTAGGTGTGTCTATATGCTACTGTAGTAGAGAGGTCTGTATATAGACTACATTCTGCTAGGTGTGTCTATATCCTACTGTAGTAGAGGTCTGTATATAGACTGCATTAGACAGTGTGTCTATATCCTACTGTAGTAGAGGTCTGTATGTAGACTACATTCTGCTAGGTGTGTCTATATCCTACTGTAGTAGAGGTCTGTATATAGACTGCATTAGACAGTGTGTCTATATCCTACTGTAGTAGAGGTCTGTATGTAGACTACATTCTGCTAGGTGTGTCTATATCCTACTGTAGTAGAGAGGTCTGTATATAGACTACATTCTGCTAGGTGTGTCTATATCCTACTGTAGTAGAGAGGTCTGTATGTAGACTACATTCTGCTAGGTGTGTCTATATCCTACTGTAGTAGAGGTCTGTATGTAGACTACATTCTGCTAGGTGTGTCTATATCCTACTGTAGTAGAGGTCTGTATGTAGACTACATTCTGCTAGGTGTGTCTATATCCTACTGTAGTAGAGGTCTGTATGTAGACTACATTCTGCTAGGTGTGTCTATATCCTACTGTAGTAGAGGTCTGTATGTAGACTACATTCTGCTAGGTGTGTCTATATCCTACTGTAGTAGACGTCTGTATGTAGACTACATTCTGCTAGGTGTGTCTATATCCTACTGTAGTAGAGGTCTGTATGTAGACTACATTCTGCTAGGTGTGTCTATATCCTACTGTAGTAGAGGTCTGTATGTAGACTACATTCTGCTAGGTGTGTCTATATCCTACTGTAGTAGAGGTCTGTATGTAGACTACATTCTGCTAGGTGTGTCTATATCCTACTGTAGTAGAGAGGTCTGTATATAGACTACATTCTGCTAGGTGTGTCTATATCCTACTGTAGTAGAGGTCTGTACGTAGACTACATTCTGCTAGGTGTGTCTATATCCTACTGTAGTAGAGGTCTGTATGTAGACTACATTCTGCTAGGTGTGTCTATATCTTACTGTAGCAGAGGTCTGTATGTAGACTACATTCTGCTAGGTGTGTCTATATCCTACTGTAGTAGAGAGGTCTGTATGTAGACTACATTCTGCTAGGTGTGTCTATATCCTACTGTAGCAGAGGTCTGTATGTAGACTACATTCTGCTAGGTGTGTCTATATCCTACTGTAGTAGAGAGGTCTGTATGTAGACTACATTCTGCTAGGTGTGTCTATATCCTACTGTAGTAGAGGTCTGTATGTAGACTACATTCTGCTAGGTGTGTCTATATCCTACTGTAGTAGTCTGTATGTAGACTACATTCTGCTAGTTGTGTCTATATCCTACTGTAGCAGAGGTCTGTTGTATGTAGGGGGTGTGTCTATATCCTACTGTAGCAGAGGTCTGTATGTAGGGTGTGTCCATTGGGTTAGTCAGGAAGGTGACTGGATGGTTGTTGCCCTGCGGTGCGGAGCCCGGAGAGCTGGGAAGAAATGGGATGGGTCCTCGGGGAAGAAATGGGATGGGTCCTCAGGGAAGAAATGGGATGGGTCCTCGGGGAAGAAATGGGAAGAGAAGGGATGTAATCAATCAATCAAATGTATTGATAAAGCCCTTCTTACATCAGCTGATATCTCAAAGTGCTGTACAGAAACCCAGCCTAAAACCCCAAACAGCAAGCAATGCAGGTGTAGAAGCACAGTGGCTAGGAAAAACTCCCTAGAAAGGCCAAAACCAATGAAGTAACCTAGAGAGGAACCAGGCTATGAGGGGTGGGCCAGTCCTCTTCTGGCTGTGCCGGGTGGAGATTAGAAACCTAGAGAGGAACCAGGCTATGAGGGGTGGGCCAGTCCTCTTCTGGCTGTGCCGGGTGGAGATTGTAACAGAACATGGCCAAGATGATTGGTCCTCGGGGATCCACTCAGCCATTAACAATCTCTGGGAATGCTGCAATGCAGATGGAGATGGAGAGAGGAGAGGTGACAGGGAAGAGAGGAGATGAGATGAGGAACAGACAGAGTTCTTCTCAGTTGGTTCTAAGGAGACACTTTAGGGTTCCTTTGGTCCCTCTGTAGGGTCCCTCTGTAGGGTCCAGTTCATTAGATGAGAGAGACAGTGTCCAGCTCCTCATTGCTCTCTAATTCATTTGATGAGAGAGACTGTGTCCATCTCCTCATTGCTCTCTAATTCATTAGATGAGAGAGACAGTGTCCATCTCCTCATTGCTCTCTAATTCATTAGATGAGAGAATAATGCCTAACACACACACACACACACACACACACACACACCTTAGTGTCATATACCACCAGGATATTATATTTCCCATGTGTGTAAATGTTGCCTGGTTTGTGCATAAAGCGTTTGACACAATAAATTCCCTTTCGTATGGATGAAGGACTGTGTGTTTATGTGGGGGTGGTCATTTTATACACACAGAGATAGTGGTCCAATTACGAGCTCCGTTGTGCCGTTGCAACGTGGAGAGAGAGAGAGAGGGTGTGTGCGTGTTGTCGGTGAGCACCAGCATAGGAGGGAGAGGAGAAAATACAACTCCTACACCGTGTTATTTTGGAAACAGAACGGAGTGCCGTCTCTCTCTCTCTCTCTCTCTTCTTCCTCCGTTCTCTCTCTCCCTCTTCTCCTTCTCCTCCTCAAGCCTCTCTTCCTCAGTTGTAACCGTGGGGTTTCATAGAGAGCTGTAGTACAGTAAGCGACGGTAACTAGGTACGAGCTCCGGGACATTTCTCCCGGTCTCCAGAGCCTGAATGTCAACCAGCGGCTCCAGCTCCTCTTCCCTGCGGAAAGACTTCGATGTGAAGCAGATCCTCCGGAGCCGATGGAGGTGGTTCGGTCACCCGGCGGTTCCCCCGCCCCACAACCCCCCGCCAGGAGACTTCTTTACCGGGAGAGGAGCAGGGGCCAGCCCCGGAGAGTACCAGAGCCCCTCTGTTAGTGTCTGTTCTACCAGTAACGGAACCGTTAACGGCACCGGTACAGGAAATAACTGCATAGTAGCAGTTGGAACTAGCGGTAACGGTAGTTGTAGTGGTAATAGTTCATGCAACGCCAATAACAGAACGTTTACGGATAATTATGTTGGGAGTCCCACTGATAATCTCCCGGTAACAGCGTTTGCAGCCGCGGCAGCTGGACATTCCTCTTGTCCGCGGTCCTTCAGCCAACCGGAGTGGGTCACCCGGTTGTCTGTCTCTCACTCTCGGCCGGTAACAGACACAGAGCGCCCCGCGGACGGCTCATCGCTCCTCCAGCCGGCGGTACCGGAGGCGTCTGTTCCCGTAGCTGAAGAGGAGACGGGACTGACCGGAACAGAGAGTAATAATAACCACGACGACACTGCCTCCAGCTCCTGCAGGTATGAGGAGAATGAGTTTAGCTTGTTGTCTCCTCTCGGTGCTTTAACGTAGGTCTGTGTTTCAGCTAACTTTCGGTTAGCTTTCTGTTAGCCTGCCTACTGTCTGTTAGGTAGCCTACTTTTTGTACAAAGTTAAATTCTCTATAGATTTTTACTGAATGGTCAACTTTGTATAGCAAGCAGCATTCAACATATGATGCCCGCTGTGGGTCTACCGTATATAGGACGCTCGCTGTATGTGTACCGTATATAGGAGGCTCGCTGCGGGTCTACCGTATATAGGAGGCCCGCTGCGGGTCTACCGTATATAGGAGGCCCGCTGTGGGTCTACCGTATATAGGAGGCCCGCTGTGGGTCTACCGTATATAGGAGGCCCGCTGTGGGTCTACCGTATATAGGAGGCTCGCTGTGGGTCTACCGTATATAGGAGGCCCGCTGTGGGTCTACCGTATATAGGAGGCCCGCTGTGGGTCTACCGTAGATAGGAGGCTCGCTGTATGTGTACCGTATATAGGAGGCCCGCTGTGGGTCTACCGTATATAGGAGGCCCGCTGTGGGTCTACCGTATATAGGAGGCTCGCTGTGGGTCTACCGTGTATATAGGAGGCTCGCTGTATGTGTACCGTATATAGGAGGCTCGCTGTGGGTCTACGGTATATAGGAGGCTCGCTGTGGGTCTACCGTGTATATAGGAGGCTCGCTGTGGGTCTACGGTATATAGGAGGCTCGCTGTGGGTCTACGGTATATAGGAGGCTCGCTGTGGGTCTACCGTGTATATAGGAGGCTCGCTGTATGTGTACCGTATATAGGAGGCTCGCTGTGGGTCTACCGTGTATATAGGAGGCTCGCTGTGGGTCTACGGTATATAGGAGGCTCGCTGTGGGTCTACGGTATATAGGAGGCTCGCTGTGGGTCTACCGTGTATATAGGAGGCTCGCTGTATGTGTACCGTATATAGGAGGCTCGCTGTGGGTCTACCGTATATAGGATGCTCGCTGTGGGTCTACCGTATATAGGATGCTCGCTGTGGGTCTACCGTATATAGGATGCTCGCTGTGGGTCTACCGTACATAGGATGCTCGCTGTATGTGTACCGTATATAGGAGGCCCGCTGTGGGTCTACCGTATATAGGAGGCCCGCTGTGGGTCTACCGTATATAGGAGTCTCGCTGTGGGTCTACCGTATATAGGAGTCTCGCTGTGGGTCTACCGTAGATAGGAGGCCCGCTGTGGGTCTACCGTAGATAGGAGGCCCGCTGTGGGTCTACCGTAGATAGGAGGCCCGCTGTGGGTCTACCGTATATAGGACGCTCGCTGTGGGTCTCCCGTATATAGGACGCTCGCTGTGGGTCTACCGTATATAGGACTCTCGCTGTGGGTCTACCGTATATAGGACTCTCGCTGTGGGTCTACCGTAGATAGGAGGCTCGCTGTGGGTCTACCGTATATAGGAGGCTCGCTGCTGGTCTACCGTAGATAGGAGGCTCGCTGCGGGTCTACCGTAGATAGGAGGCTCGCTGCGGGTCTACCGTATATAGGAGGCCCGCTGCGGGTCTACCGTATATAGGAGGCCCGCTGCGGGTCTACCGTATATAGGAGGCCCGCTGCGGGTCTACCGTATATAGGAGGCTCGCTGTGGGTCTACCGTATATAGGAGGCCCGCTGTGGGTCTACCGTATATAGGAGGCTCGCTGTGGGTCTACCGTATATAGGAGGCTCGCTGTGGGTCTACCGTATATAGGAGGCTCGCTGTGGGTCTACCGTATATAGGAGGCCCGCTGTGGGTCTACCGTATATAGGAGGCTCGCTGTGGGTCTACAAGTCCCATACCACAATGTTACAGTTCATGCTTGATCGGATTTCTCTACAGAAACAGCAAATCAAAGTAACATGTATACTGGTCCCCCCCCCTCTATAAATATAGTAACATGTATACTGGTCCCCCCCCCTCTATAAATATAGTAACATGTATACTGGTCCCCCCCCCCGCTCACAGGAGAAAGAAAGAACGAAATGGAATTAAAATAATTTAACCAACGTTGGTCAATTGGTTGTTTTTAAAAAAAATAAAATAAATAACAGACATTTCGGTTAATCGTTCAGCACTAATTTCAGGGTGTTTTCATCCATATTGGGTGAACCGTTTAGAAATTACAGCACTTTGTGTATATTGTCCCCCCCCCCCCACCCCCCACATTTTAGGGAAGCAAAAGTATTGGGCCAAATTCACTTAAAAAGTATTTGGTCCCCATATTCATAGCACATTATGACTACGTGTGACTCTAACAACGTGTTGGATCCACCTGCTGTGTGTTTCTGATTATTTTCAGCCCGATTAGAAATGAAACGGTTAATAATGTAGTGTGTTATTTTAGAGTCACTTTTTATTGTTAATAAAAAAAAAATAGAATTTGTTTCTACGTTTTAATGTGAATGCTACAATGATTACGAATAATCCTCAATGAGTCGTAAATAATATGTGAGAAAGTTATAGGCATAAATATCACAACCCCACCAACAAAATGCTAACCCCTCCCCTGTTGTTGTAATGGTGAGGGGTTAGCATGTCTTGGGGCTATGATATAAAATGCTAACCCCTCCCCTGTTGTTGTAATGGTGAGGGGTTAGCATGTCTTGGGGCTATGATATAAAATGCTAACCCCTCCCCTGTTATTGTAATGGTGAGAGGTTAGCATGTCTTGGGGCTATGATATAAAATGCTAACCCCTCCCCTGTTATTGTAATGGTGAGAGGTTAGCATGTCTTGGGGCTATGATATAAAATGCTAACCCCTCCCCTGTTATTGTAATGGTGAGAGGTTAGCATGTCTTGGGGCTATGATATAAAATGCTAACCCCTCCCCTGTTATTGTAATGGTGAGAGGTTAGCATGTCTTGGGGCTATGATATAAAATGCTAACCCCTCCCCTGTTATTGTAATGGTGAGAGGTTAGCATGTCTTGGGGCTATGATATAAAATGCTAACCCCTCCCCTGTTATTGTAATGGTGAGAGGTTAGCATGTCTTGGGGCTATGATATAAAATGCTAACCCCTCCCCTGTTATTGTAATGGTGAGAGGTTAGCATGTCTTGGGGCTATGATATAAAATGCTAACCCCTCCCCTGTTATTGTAATGGTGAGAGGTTAGCATGTCCTGGGGGTATGACATTTGTGCATCTAACTTTCTCACTCATCATTATTCACGATTCATTCAGGATTGTCCCAACCCAGCAGCGTTGCAGTTCTTGACACACTCAAACCGGTGCGCCTGGCACCTACTACCATACCCCCGTTCAAAGGCACTTAAATCTTTAGTCTGACCCATTCACCCTCTGAATGGCACTCCTACACAATCCATGTCTCAATTATCTCAGGAGCCAGCAGACTAAATTGCAGACTAAATTGCAGTGTGTGTCATGCTATGGTCTTGGTTGCCATAGACTGACAATTAAAACACTATCTTGAAAGTGTGTGTGTGTGTAGGACTTCCAACAGCAGCGCAACGCTGTCCTCATGTGTGTCGATGGAACCGTGTGCGACCCCCGACGAGTGTGTGTACACGGCTCACACACACGCAGACCTGACCTTCAGCAGGATGGAGACCTACCTCCGAACCAAGCAGCTGTGTGACGTCACTCTGGTGGCAGGGGACAGGAGGATACCTGCTCACAGGTAACACACACACACACACACACACGCACACAGTTGAAGTGGGAAGTTTACATACACTTAGGTTGGAGTCATTTAAAACCAGTTTTTCCAACCACTCCACAAATGTCTTGTTAACAAACTATAGTTTTGGCAAGTCGGTCAGGACATCTACTTTGTGCATGAAACAAAAATAGAACTGTTTGGCCACAATGACCATCGTTATGCTTGTAGGAAAAAGGGGGAGGCTGCAAGCCGAAGAACACCATCCCAACCGTGAAGCACGGGGGTGGCAGCATCATGTTGTGGAGGTGCTTTGCTGCAGGAGGGACTGGTGCCCTTCACAAACTAAATGGCATCATGAGGCAGAAAAATTATGTGGCAACATCTCAAGACATCAGTCAGGAAGTTAAAGCTTGGTTGCAAATGGGTCTTCCAAATGGACAATGACCCCAAGCATACTTCCAAAGTTGTGGCAAAGTGGCTTAAGGACAACAAAGTCAAGGTATTGGAGTGGCCATCACAAAGCCCTGACCTCAATCCTATAGAACATTTGTGGGCAGAACTGAAAAAGAATGTGCAAGAAAGGAGGCCTACAAACCTGACTCAGTTACACCAGCTCTGTCAGGAGGAATGGGCCAAAATTCACCCAACTTATTGTGGGAAGCTTGTGGAAGGCTACCAGAAACATTTGACCCAAGTTATACAATTTAAAGGCAAAGCTACCAAATACTAATTGAGTGTATGTAAACTTCTGACCCACTGGGAATGTGATAAAAGAAATAAAAGCTGAAATAAATCATTCTCTCTACTATTATTCTGACATTTTACATTCTTTAAATAAAGTGGTGATCCTAACTGACCTAAGACAGGGAATTTCTACTAAGATTAAATGTCAGGAATTGTGAAAAACTGAGTTTTGAAATGTATTTGGCTAAGGTGTATGTAAACTTCTGACTAAAACTGTACACACACACACACACACACACACGTATAAATATATAATTATATATGTAAATGACATTTGTAATCAGCACCTGTTTGGAACACACAGCTTTATCTTCTATTTTTAACTATTCACATTTATTCATTATACATCCGACTTCCTCCTTTTACCTCCAGTGAACACGCCCCCTGTTTTGATTTGACAGCTTCTACCTCCAGTGAACACGCCCCCTGTTTTGATTTGACAGCTTTTACCTCCAGTGAACACGCCCCCTGTTTTGATTTGACAGCTTTTACCTCCAGTGAACACGCCCCCTGTTTTGATTTGACAGCTTTTACCTCCAGTGAACACGCCCCCTGTTGTGATTTGACAGCTTTTACCTCCAGTGAACACGCCCCCTGTTGTGATTTGACAGCTTTTACCTCCAGTGAACACGCCCCCTGTTTTGATTTGACAGCTTTAACCTCCAGTGAACACGCCCCCTGTTTTGATTTGACAGCTTTTACCTCCAGTGAACACGCCCCCTGTTTTGATTTGACAGTGTCTTCGGGAAAGGACTCAGACCCCCACCCCTCTCGACTGTTTCCACATTTAATGTTACATACATTCTAAAATAGATTTAAATTAATACACTGCCTCATCGATCTACACACAGTACCCCATAATGACATCACAAGACCCCATAATGACATCACAAGACCCCATAATGACATCACAGTACCCCATAATGACATCACAAGACCCTATAATGACATCACAATACCCCATAATGACATCACAATACCCCATAAAGACATCACAGTACCCCATATTGACAAAGCTTTTTTTGTGTGCAAATGTATTAAAAATAAAAAATCAGAAATACCTTATTTACATAACTATTCAGACCCTTTGCTATGAGCCTCTAAATTGAGCTCAGGTGCATCCTGTTTCCATGAATCATCCTTGAGATGTTTCTATAAATTGATTGGAGTCCACATGTGGTAAATTTTAATTGATTTGGACATGATTTTGGAAAGGCACACATCTGTCTATATAAGGTCCCACAGTTAACAGTGCAGGTCAGAGCAAAAAACCCAAGGTGGAAGGAACTGTCTGTAGAGCCTCGAGACAGGATTGTGTTGATGCACAGATCTGGGGAAGGGTACCAACAAATGTCTGCGCCATTGAAGGTCCCCAAGAACACAGTGGCCTCCATCATTCTGAAATGGAAGAAGTTTGGAACCACTAAAACTCTTCTAAGATCTGGCCACCCGGCCAAACTGACCAATCAGGGGGAGAAAAGCCTTGGTCAGGGAGGTGACCAAGAACCCAATGGTCATTCTGACAGAGATCTAGAGTTCCTCTGTGGAGATGGATGTCCTTCTGGAAAATTCTCCCATCTCTGCAGCACTCCACCAATCAGGCCTTCATGGTAGAGTGGCCAGACGGAAGCCACTCCTCAGTAAAAGACACATGACAGCCCACTTGGAGTTTGCCAAAAGGCACCTGAAGAGACTCAGACCATGAGAAACCATTTTCTCTGGTCTGATGAAACCAAGTGCCGTGTCTTTGCTATGGCGGATGAAGTGATAAGACGTGCTATTCTATAAAATAATTTCTCTGTAATTAATATTACCTGATTGAACTAATCATGTAAATGTAATTAACTAGAAACAACGGGTGCGTTGTGGTACCGTCGTGTGTTTGGTAGAAGAGATACTTTGTCCGTCCTTTCCTAGTCCGTGTTTACAGCTGCTGCTGCTAACTCAACGGCTAGGAGATATCACTTCTTTAGTGAATAAGAGTTCAAAGTTCATACCAAGTTGCCATACTTGAAGCTCACGCTGAAGTTGGCTTAGTTCTGTAGTTTGATATTGGCCCCATTTAACGTATAGACCGTCGTCCTCACGTCCCCGGGAACACATGTTAATTTCGTTAATAGGGACTTATGTAGTGGGGAGAGAAAGGTGTGTTTCATAGTTTACAACCAATGTCTGTTCACTTGGGCGGGGCCACGCAGTGAACAGAATTTACCTTACGGAAACAATTCTCGCATTTAGAAGCTAAAATTACATTTGATCTTTTCACAAATAGTTTCATATTTAAACATTTCATGTGAATCTGATAACTAGAATGTGTAGACTTTCCAAGATACAGTTTATGTCGTCCTATCATCAGTAATAATGTCCCAGACGACAACTGGTCTGACATCATATTCTTTAAGTACCAACGCATATTTTCAACTGGTTAGTAGAGTGAGAGGAAAGGGGGGGGGGAAGGTATTTATGGGGGTCATAAACCTGACCAACAGGCCAACGTCATGACAACAGATTGAACTCTTTGGCCTGAATGCCAAGCTTCACGTCTGGAGGAAACCTTGCACCATCCCTACGGTGAAGCATGGTGGTGGCAGCATGATGCCGTGGGGTTTGTTTTTCAGCAGCAGGGACTGGGAGACTAGTCAGGATCGAGGGGAAAATGATGATGAATGGAGCGAAGTACTATCTCTCTGTCTCTATGTCTCTCTGTCTCTCTCTATTCAAGGGCTTTATTGGCATGGGAAACGTGTTAATATTGCCAAAGCAAGTGGGGTAGATAATATATAAAGTGAATATATAAAGTAAAATTAACAGTAAACATTACACATACAGAAGTTTCAAAACAATAAAGACAAAGACATTACAAATGTTATATTATTTATATATATATATATATATATATATATATATATATATATATATACAGTGTTTTAACAATGTACAAATGGTTAAAGGACACAAGATGAAAATAAATAAGCATAAATATGGGTTGTATTTACAATGGTGTGTGTTCTTCACTGGTTGCCCTTTTCTCGTGGCAACAGGTCACAAATCTTGCTGCTGTGATGTCACACAGTGGAATTTCACCCAGTAGATACGAGAGTTTATCAAAATTGGATTTGTTTTTCGAATTCTTTGTGTATCTGTGTAATCTGAGGGAAATATGTCTCTCTAATTATGGTCATACATTGGGCAGGAGGTTAGGAAGTGCAGCTCAGTTTCCACCTCATTTTGTGGGCAGTGAGCACATAGCCTGTCTTCTCTTGAGAGCCATGTCTGCCTACGGCGGCCTTTCTCAATAGCAAGGCTATGCTCACTGAGTCTGTACATAGTCAAAGCTTTCTTTAATTTTGGGTCAGTCACAGTGGTCTGGTCCTGTCTCTCTCTCTGGTTTGAACATCTGAATTCCCCTCCCTCCCTTCCTGTCAGACTGGTCCTGTCTCGCTCTCTGGTCTGAACATCTGAATTCCCCTCCCTTCCTTCCTGTCAGACTGGTCCTGTCTCTCTCTCTGGTCTGAACATCTGAATTCCCCTCCCTTCCTTCCTGTCAGACTGGTCCTGTCTCTCTCTCTGGTCTGAACATCTGAATTCCCCTCCCTTCCTTCCTGTCAGACTGGTCCTGTCTCTCTCTCTGGTCTGAACATCTGAATTCCCCTCCCTTCCTTCCTGTCAGACTGGTCCTGTCTCTCTCTCTGGTCTGAACATCTGAATTCCCCTCCCTTCCTTCCTGTCAGACTGGTCCTGTCGTCGGTGTCTGACTACTTTGCGGCCATGTTCACCAGTGATGTCCGAGAGGCCAAACAGGAAGAGGTTAAGATGGAGGGGGTGGACCCTGATGCATTGTGGGTGCTGGTACAATACGCTTACACAGGTACACACAATTACACACCACCCCAAGACATTCAGTTACTGTTCCATCGGACAGTTTATTAGGTACACCGTCCCATTCACCATAATGGATGGCTCCAACAGACAGGCATCAAGACATTCAGTTACTGTTCCACTGGACAGTTTATTAGGTACACCGTCCCATTCACCATAATGGATGGCTCCTACAGACAGGCATCAAGACATTCAGTTACTGTTCCATCGGACAGTTTATTAGGTACACCGTCCCATTCACCATAATGGATGGCTCCTACAGACAGGCATCAAGACATTCAGTTACTGTTCCATCGGACAGTTTATTAGGTACACCGTCCCATTCACCATAATGGATGGCTCCTACAGACAGGCATCAAGACATTCAGTTACTTTTCCATCGGACAGTTTATTAGGTACACCGTCCCATTCACCATAATGGATGGCTCCTACAGACAGGCATCAAGACATTCAGTTACTTTTCCATCGGACAGTTTATTAGGTACACCGTCCCATTCACCATAATGGATGGCTCCTACAGACAGGCATCAAGACATTCAGTTACTGTTCCATCGGACAGTTTATTAGGTACACCGTCCCATTCACCATAATGGATGGCTCCTACAGACAGGGCGTCAAGACATTCAGTTACTGTTCCTTTGGACTTTAGACTGGGCAACACGTGTGAAACTAAGTGACTCTGAGCGTGGTGTGATGGGCGGGGCCAGGCACGTCGGATTCAGTAAGAAACGTTTGCGGATTGGCTATTTACAGCAGACGACCACACCGGGTTCCAGTCCTATCAGCTAACAACAAGAAGAAGTGTCTCCAGTGGACACGACATCTCGGAACGCACAACTGATCGGTTTCTCGTCACCGATTGGCTATTTACAGCAGACGACCACACAGGGTTCCAGTCCTATCAGATAACAACAAGAAGAAGTGTCTCCAGTGGACACGACATCATCAACACTGGACAAATGAGGAGTTGAAAAACAAACAGCCTGGAACATGACAGTGAGTGTCCTGGTCAGTCCCCCCAGTCCTCAACCCTATAGAGCCTCTCTGAGTGTCCTGGTCAGTCCCCCCCAGTCCTCAACCCTATAGAACCTCTCTGAGTGTCCTGGTCAGTCCCCCCCAGTCTTCAACCCTATAGAACCTCTCTGAGTGTCCTGGTCAGTCCCCCCAGTCCTCAACCCTATAGAGCCTCTCTGAGTGTCCTGGTCAGTCCCCCCCAGTCCTCAACCCTATAGAGCCTCTCTGAGTGTCCTGGTCAGTCCCCCCAGTCCTCAACCCTATAGAGCCTCTCTGAGTGTCCTGGTCAGTCCCCCCAGTCCTCAACCCTATAGAGCCTCTGAGTGTCCTGGTCAGTCCCCCCAGTCCTCAACCCTATAGAGCCTCTGAGTATATATGAGGGTTTCCGGTGTACCTAATAAACTGTCGGGTGTGTGTGTGTGTGTGTGTGTGTGTGTGACACAAGTATTTTTAAATATTGAATACACTACAAGTTTACATTTCAATTCTTAGCAACAAAAGTAATCAAATTATGTATCTCTCTGTCTCTCTCTTTCTGTCGGTCTCTCTGTCTCTCTCTCTCTGTGCCTCTCTCTGTGTGCCTCTCCAGGTCGTGTGGAGTTGAGAGAGGACACTATAGAGTGTATATTGTCAGTATCATGTCTCCTCCAGCTCCAGTCAGTCGTCCAGGCCTGCTGTAACTTCCTCATCAAACAGCTCCACCCGTCTAACTGTCTGGGGATACGCAGCTACGCAGACACACAGAGCTGTACACACCTCCACCACACTGCCCACAGCTACACCATGGTAGGTACACACTCCCACAGACACACAGAGCTGTACACACCTCCACCACACTGCCCACAGCTACACCATGGTAGGTACACACTCCCACAGACACACAGAGCTGTACACACCTCCACCACACTGCCCACAGCTACACCATGGTAGGTACACACTCCCATTCTTATTTCCCCTTCCTCTTTCGTGTTTTCCGTTCACTTCACACACACACACACACACGGTCTCCCCATTATCATCACAACTACTGTTTCCATGGAGGGTTGCTATGGTGACTGGAAAAGCTGCTCTATTTCTCTCCTCTCCCTGATTCTCTCCTCTCCTCTCCCTGATTCTCTCCTCTCCTCTCCCTGATTCTCTCCTCTCCTCTCCCTGATTCTCTCCTCTCCTCTCCCTGATTCTCTCCTCTCCTCTCCCTGATTCTCTCCTCTCCTCTCCCTGATTCTCTCCTCTCCTCTCCCTGATTCTCTCCTCTCCTCTCCCTGATTCTCTCCTCTCCTCTCCCTGATTCTCTCCTCTCCTCTCCCTGATTCTCTCCTCTCCCTGATTCTCTCCTCTCCCTGATTCTCTCCTCTCCCTGATTCTCTCCTCTCCCTGATTCTCTCCTCTCCTCTCCCTGATTCTCTCCTCTCCTCTCCCTGATTCTCTCCTCTCCTCTCCCTGATTCTCTCCTCTCCCTGATTCTCTCCTCTCCCTGATTCTCTCCTCTCCCTGATTCTCTCCTCTCCCTGATTCTCTCCTCTCCCTGATTCTCTCCTCTCCCTGATTCTCTTCTCTCCTCTTCCTGATTCTCTCCTCTCCTCTTCCTGATTCTCTCCTCTCCCTGATTCTCTTCTCTTCTCTCCTCTCCCTGATTCTCTTCTCTCCTCTTCCTGATTCTCTTCTCTCCTCTCCCTGATTCTCTTCTCCCCTCTCCCTGATTCTCTCCTCTCCTCTTCCTGATTCTCTTCTCTTCTCTCCTCTCCCTGATTCTCTTCTCTCCCTGATTCTCTTCTCTCCTCTCCTCTCCCGGATTCTCTTCTCTCCTCTCCCGGATTCTCTTCTCTCCTCTCCCGGATTCTCTCCTCTCCCTGATTCTCTTCTCTCCTCTCCTCTCTCTATATTCTCTCTCTCCTCTCTTCCTCTCTCTCCCCTCTCTCTCCCCTCTCTCCTCCCTCTCTCCTCCCTCTCTCCTCCCTCTCTCCTCCCTCTCTCCTCTCTCTCTCTCCCCTCTCCCTCAGGAGAAGTTTGTGGAGGTGGTTAAAGGTCAGGAGTTTCTCCTCCTCCCGCTAGAAGAGATGGACAGATTGTTGTCCTCCGACGATATGAATGTTCCAGACGAGGAAACCGTGGTTACAGCATTGCTAAGCTGGGTCCGCCATGACGTTTCCACCCGGCAACCACACCTGCCCTCGCTCCTCGCTCACATACGACTGCCTTTACTGCAAGCACAGGTCTCTCTCTCTCTCTCTCTCTCTCTCATCTCCCCCATTCTCAAACCTCACATCATCACAACTAGGAATACACCAATCAATCATCCAACCAATCAGTCAGCCAATCAATCAAGAAATCACTCAATCAATAATCCAACCAATCAACAAATCAATCAATCATCCAACCAGTCAATCAACCATCTACCCAGACAACCTGACAAACAGCTAGTAAAACAGCTAGTCAATAATTGGTTAATTAACTGGTGAAAAGCCCTTTAAATCACTAAAGGTCAGATCACCCTCCCTGCCTCTCCAGTTGGTTCAGTCTATGGAGCATAAATCAGTTGGAGCATACCAAACACATTTACAGGGGAGGGGAGAGGGCCCATAAAAGCCAAGATGAAGTGGTGAGAGCTGGAGTAGAGGAAGAGAGGAGACAGTAGTTTAGCAGACAAGTGAAGAGGCTGCCCCCCCCCCCGCCCCACCCGCCTCTCTCATATATATATATACACCTTCCCCAGGGTTCATTCTGTAGTCAACACACAGGGGAGAGGGGGGGGGGGGGGGGGAGAGGGAGGTAAACGAGGAAGGTTGAATTGTTGCTTCAGACCTGTTCTCCGTGATTGATTCATATAGAACACCACACACACAGCAACACACACAGCAACACACACAGCAACACACACAGCAACACACACACACAGCAACACACACAGCAACACACACACTACACTACACACACACTACACCCCACACACTACACCCCACACACACACACACACACACACACACACACACACACACTACACCACACACTACACTACACACACACACACACACACACACACACACACACAGCAACACACACACAGCAACACACACACACACACACAGCAACACACACACACACAGCACCCACACACACACGTCTATGTATTATCAGATTAGTGAGACAACACATACTAGCTGTTAATTTGCTTTTCTCTCTCTCGTGTGTGTGTGTGTGTGTGTGTGTGTGTGTGTGTGTAGTTTCTAGCAGACCTGGAGTGTAACCCTCTGCTCCGAGACAGTGTGGAGAGTCAGAGGCTTTTAATGGAAGGTAGGACACACAGGCCCTGTCCTAAATCTGTCTTCCCTACTGCTGAAGGTAGGACACACAGGCCCTGTCCTAAATCTGTCTTCCCTACTGCTGAAGGTAGGTCACACAGGCCCTGTCCTAAATCTGTCTTCCCTACTGCTGAAGGTAGGAAACACAGGCCTTGTCCCAAATCTGTCTTCCCTACTGCTGAAGGTAGGTCATACTGACAGGCCTTGTCCTAAATCTGTCTTCCCTACTGCTGAAGGTAGGACACACAGGCCTTGTCCCAAATCTGTCTTCCCTACTGCTGAAGGTAGGTCACACAGGCCCTGTCCTAAATCTGTCTTCCCTACTGCTGAAGGTACTGACAGGCCTTGTCCTAAATCTGTCTTCCCTACTGCTGAAGGTAGGACACACAGGCCTTGTCCTAAATCTGTCTTCCCTACTGCTGAAAGTAGGACACACAGGCCTTGTCCTAAATCTGTCTTCCCTACTGCTGAAGGTACTGCCAGGCCTTGTCCTAAATCTGTCTTCCCTACTGCTGAAGGTACTGCCAGGCCTTGTCTTATCTCCCCCATTCTCAAACCTCACATCATCACAACTAGGAATACACCAATCAATCATCCAACCAATCAGTCTGCCAATCAGTCTGTGTTGCTGATAAGAGGGGGCAGTAAATCTCTTTTTACCTGTTCAGACAACACCCCCAGGGGGCAGTACATCTCAACACCCCCAGGGGGCAGTACATCTCAACACCCCCAGGGGGCAGTACATCTCAACACCCCCAGGGGGCAGTACATCTCAACACCCCCAGGGGGCAGTACATCTCAACACCCCCAGGGGGCAGTACATCTCAACACCCCCAGGGGGCAGTACATCTCAACACCCCCAGGGGGCAGTACATCTCAACACCCCCAGGGGGCAGTACATCTCAACACTCCCAGGGGGCAGTACATCTCAACACCCCCAGGGGGCAGTACATCTCAACACCCCCAGGGGGCAGTACATCTCAACACCCCCAGGGGGCAGTACATCTCAACACCCCCAGGGGGCAGTACATCTCAACACCCCCAGGGGGCAGTACATCTCAACACCCCCAGGGGGCAGTACATCTCAACACCCCCAGGGGGCAGTACATCTCAACACCCCCAGGGGGCAGTACATCTCAACACCCCCAGGGGGCAGTACACCTCAACACCCCCAGGGGGCAGTACGTCTCAACACCCCCAGGGGGCAGTACGTCTCAACACCCCCAGGGGGCAGTACGTCTCAACACCTCCAGGGGGCAGTACGTCTCAACACCCCCAGGGGGCAGTACGTCTCAACACCCCCAGGGGCAGTACATCTCAACACCTCCAGGGGGCAGTACATCTCAACACCCCCAGGGGGCAGTACATCTCAACACCCCCAGGGGGCAGTACATCTCAACACCCCCAGGGGGCAGTACATCTCAACACCCCCAGGGGGCAGTACATCTCAACACCTCCAGGGGGCAGTACATCTCAACACCTCCAGGGGGCAGTACATCTCAACACCTCCAGGGGGCAGTACATCTCAACACCTCCAGGGGGCAGTACGTCTCAACACCTCCAGGGTTATGCAGCCTTTTAGTTTGTCGTGGTGTACGTTGATATTTATTAATTGACAGGCTGGTTGACTGACTGATTGACTGGCTGTCTGACTGATTGATTGACTGGCTGGCTGACTGATTGATTGACTGGCTGGCTGTCTGGGTGACTGGCTGGCTGTCTGATTGGCTAGCTGACTGACTGATTGACTGACTTGATTGATTGACTGGCTGGCTGTCTGGGTGACTGGCTGGCTGGTTGACTGACTAGCTGACTGATTGACTGAGTAGTTGACTGGCTGGCTGATTGACTGACTAGCTCGCTGACTGATTGATTGGCTGGCTGGCTGATTGACTGACTAGCTGGCTGACTGATTGAGTGACTGGTTGACTGGCTGGCTGACTGACTGATATGTTGGAACGACGTCAAACACCTGGAAATCATGTGTGTGGAAAGCCTTCCACAGGGATGCTGGTCCATGTTGACTCTACAAGGTGTTGAAAGCGTTCCACAGAGATGCTGGTCCATGTTGACTCTACAAGGTGTAGAAAGCGTTCCACGGGGATGCTGGTCCATGTTGACTCTACAAGGTGTTGAAAGCGTTCCACAGGGATGCTGGTCCATGTTGACTCTACAAGGTGTTGAAAGCGTTCCACAGGGATGCTGGTCCATGTTGACTCTACAAGGTGTTGAAAGCATTCCACAGAGATGCTGGTCCATGTTGACTCTACAAGGTGTCCAAAGCGTTCCACAGGGATGCTGGTCCATGTTGACTCTACAAGGTGTCCAAAGCGTTCCACAGGGATGCTGGTCCATGTTGACTCTACAAGGTGTCCAAAGCCTTCCACAGGGATGCTGGTCCATGTTGACTCTACAAGGTGTCCAAAGCGTTCCACAGGGATGCTGGCCCATGTGGACTCTACAAGGTGTGGAAAGCGTTCCACAGGGATGCTGGTCCATGTTGACTCTACAAGGTGTCCAAAGCGTTCCACAGGGATGCTGGTCCATGTTGACTCTACAAGGTGTCCAAAGCGTTCCACAGGGATGCTGGTCCATGTTGACTCTACAAGGTGTTGAAAGCGTTCCACAGGGATGCTGGTCCATGTTGACTCTACAAGGTGTCCAAAGCGTTCCACAGGGATGCTGGTCCATGTTGACTCTACAATGTGTTGAAAGCGTTCCACAGAGATGCTGGTCCATGTTGACTCTACAAGGTGTTGAAAGCGTTCCACAGGGATGCTGGTCCATGTTGACTCTACAAGGTGTTGAAAGCCTTCCACAGGGATGCTGGTCCATGTTGACTCTACAAGGTGTTGAAAGCCTTCCACAGGGATGCTGGTCCATGTTGACTCTACAAGGTGTTGAAAGCGTTCCACAGGGATGCTGGCCCATGTTGACTCTACAAGGTGTTGAAAGCGTTCCACAGGGATGCTGGCCCATGTTGACTCTACAAGGTGTTGAAAGCGTTCCACAGGGATGCTGGCCCCATGTTGACTCTACAAGGTGTCCAAAGCGTTCCACAGGGATGCTGGTCCATGTTGACTCTACAAGGTGTCCAAAGCGTTCCACAGGGATGCTGGTCCATGTTGACTCTACAAGGTGTTGAAAGCGTTCCACAGGGATGCTGGTCCATGTTGACTCTACAAGGTGTTGAAAGCGTTCCACAGGGATGCTGGTCCATGTTGACTCTACAAGGTGTTGAAAGCCTTCCACAGGGATGCTGGTCCATGTTGACTCTACAAGGTGTTGAAAGCCTTCCACAGGGATGCTGGTCCATGTTGACTCTACAAGGTGTTGAAAGCGTTCCACAGGGATGCTGGCCCATGTTGACTCTACAAGGTGTTGAAAGCGTTCCACAGGGATGCTGGCCCATGTTGACTCTACAAGGTGTTGAAAGCGTTCCACAGGGATGCTGGCCCCATGTTGACTCTACAAGGTGTCCAAAGCGTTCCACAGGGATGCTGGTCCATGTTGACTCTACAAGGTGTCCAAAGCGTTCCACACGGATGCTGGTCCATGTTGACTCTACAAGGTGTTGAAAGCGTTCCACAGGGATGCTGGTCCATGTTGACTCTACAAGGTGTTGAAAGGCATTCCACAGGGATGCTGACCCATGTTGACTCCAACGCTTCCCACAAGTTGTGTCAAGTTGGCTGGATGTCCTTTGGGTGGTGGACCATTCTTGATACACAGGGGAAACTGTTGAGCGTGAAAAACCCAGCAGCGTTGCAGTTCTTGACACACTCAAACCGGTGCTCCTGGCACCTCCTACCTCCTACCGGTGCTCCTGGCACCTCCTACCTCCTACCGGTGCTCCTGGCACCTTCTACCTCAAACCGGTGCTCCTGGCACCTCCTACCTCCTACCGGTGCTCCTGGCACCTCCTACCTCAAACCGGTGCTCCTGGCACCTCCTACCTCAAACCGGTGCTCCTGGCACCTCCTACCTCCTACCGGTGCTCCTGGCACCTCCTACCTCAAACCGGTGCTCCTGGCACCTCCTACCTCAAACCGGTGCTCCTGGCACCTCCTACCAAACCCCCGTTCAAAGGCACTTCAATCTGTTGATGTCATACAAATAAAGGTGTTCATGTATTGATGAATGTATTGATGAATGTATTGATGAATGTATTGATGAATGTGATGAATGTATTGACGAATGTAATGAATGGATAGATTAATGTATTGATTGACGTATAGATGAATGTATAGATTGGCGTATAGATGAGTGTATTGATTGATGTATAGAAGAATGTATACATGAGTGTATTGATTGACGTAATATATTAATGTGTAGATGGATGTATTGATTGACGTATAGATGAGTGTATTGATCTGTGGAGTGATGAATGTATTGATTTGTATTGTGCAGGTATGAAGTACCATCTCCTGCCACATCGGCGCCCCCTGCTGCAGAGCCCCAGAACCAGACCTCGTAAAGCTACTGTAGGAGCCATGTTCGCTGTTGGGGGTATGGACGCTACCAAAGGTTAGCCTCTGATGTTCGCTGTTGGGGGTATGGACGCTACCAAAGGTTAGCCTCTGATGTTCACTGTAATGGGTACGGACGCTACCAAGGGTTAGCCTCTGATGTTCACTGTAATGGGTATGGACGCTACCAAAGGTTAGCCTCTGATGTTCACTGTTGGGGGTACGGACGCTACCAAGGGTTAGCCTCTGATGTTCACTGTAATGGGTATGGACGCTACCAAAGGTTAGCCTCTGATGTTCACTGTAGGGGGTATGGACGCTACCAAAGGTTAGCCTCTGATGTTCACTGTAATGGGTATGGACGCTACCAAAGGTTAGCCTCTGATGTTCGCTGTTGGGGGTACGGACGCTACCAAAGGTTAGCCTCTGATGTTCACTGTTGGGGGTACGGACGCTACCAAAGGTTAGCCTCTGATGTTCGCTGTAATGGGTACGGACGCTACCAAAGGTTAGCCTCTGATGTTCACTGTAATGGGTACGGACGCTACCAAGGGTTAGCCTCTGATGTTCACTGTAATGGGTACGGACGCTACCAAAGGTTAGCCTCTGATGTTCACTGTAATGGGTATGGACGCTACCAAAGGTTAGCCTCTGATGTTCACTGTAATGGGTATGGACGCTACCAAAGGTTAGCCTCTGATGTTCGCTGTTGGGGGTACGGACGCTACCAAAGGTTAGCCTCTGATGTTCACTGTAATGGGTACGGACGCTACCAAAGGTTAGCCTCTGATGTTCGCTGTTGGGGGTACGGACGCTACCAAAGGTTAGCCTCTGATGTTCACTGTAATGGGTATGGACGCTACCAAGGGTTAGCCTCTGATGTTCACTGTAATGGGTACGGACGCTACCAAAGGTTAGCCTCTGATGTTCACTGTAATGGGTACGGACGCTACCAAAGGTTAGCCTCTGATGTTCACTGTAATGGGTATGGACGCTACCAAAGGTTAGCCTCTGATGTTCACTGTAGTGTGTGTGTGTGTGTGTGTGCGTGCGTGCGTGCGTGCGTGCGTGCGTGCGTGCGTGCGTGCGTGCGTGCGTGCGTGCGTGCGTGCGTGCGTGCGTGCGTATCAGGAGCCACCAGTATAGAGCAGTACTGCCTGCGTCGGGATGCGTGGAGCCAGGTAAACAAATCAACCTTATATTATATAATATATTATTATTATTATTAAACCTTATATTTATAGTAAATTATATATTATTATTTTATATTATATATATTCAACACATTTCCCCCCCAACAAATGAAACCTTATATTATATATTATTATATATTTATATTATATATTATTATATATTTAAACCTTATATTATTATATATTTATATTATATATTATTATATATTTATATTATATATTATTATATATTTATATTATTATATATTTATATTATATATTATATATTTATATTATATATTATATATTTATATTATATATTATATATTTTTATATATTTATATTATATATTTTTATATATTTATATTATATATTATTATATATTTATATTAGATATTATATATTTATATTATATATTATTATATATTTATATTATTATATATTTATATTATATATTATATATTTATATTATATATTATATATTTATATTATATATTATATATTTTTATATATTTATATTATATATTATTATATATTTATATTAGATATTATATATTTATATTATATATTATTATATATTTATATTATTATATATTTATATTATATATTATATATTTATATTATATATTATATATTTATATTATATATTATATATTTTTATATATTTATATTATATATTATTATATATTTATATTATATATTATATATTTATATTATATATTATATATTTATATTATATATTTATATTATATATTTATATTATATTTATATTATTATATATTTATATTATATATTATTATATATTTATATGATATATTATTATATATTTATATGATATATTATTATATATTTATATGATATATTATTATATATTTAAACCTTATATTATATTAAACACATTTCTCCCCCAACAAATGAAAGTCCAGTTGTTTTAACCAAAACTAGAAGGTGAGATTAAAGACCCAAAGCTTTCCAGGTGGCGGTGTTGAGCGGGCGCAGACTCCAGTTCGGGGTGTGTGTGTTGGATCGACGTCTCTACGTGGTCGGGGGTCGGGACGGACTGAAGACCCTCAACACCGTGGAGTGTTACGACCCGGACGGTGGCAGCTGGAGCGTCATGACGCCCATGTCCACACACAGACACGGGCTGGGTGAGGATAGACAATACGGGTTGTCTGGTACATACTGTAATATCTATAGGTGTTAATATATACTGTAATATCTATAGGTGTTAATATATGCTGTAATATCTATAGGTGTTAATACATACTGTAATATCTATAGGTGTTAATACATACTGTAATATCTATATACTGTAATATCTATAGGTGTTAATATATACTGTAATATCTATAGGTGTTAATATATACTGTAATATCTATAGGTGTTAATATATACTGTAATATCTATAGGTGATAATACATACTGTAATATCTATAGGTGTTAATACATACTGTAATATCTATAGGTGATACTGTAATATCTATAGGTGATAATACATACTGTAATATCTATAGGTGTTAATACATACTGTAATATCTATAGGTGTTAATACATACTGTAATATCTATAGGTGTTAATATATACTGTGATATATATAGGTGTTAATACATACTGTAATATCTATAGGTGTTAATACATACTGTAATATCTATAGGTGTTAATACATACTGTAATATCTATAGGTGTTAATACATACTGTAATATCTATAGGTGTTAATATATACTGTAATATCTATAGGTGTTAATATATACTGTAATATCTATAGGTGTTAATACATACTGTAATATCTATAGGTGTTAATACATACTGTAATATCTATAGGTGTTAATATATACTGTGATATATATAGGTGTTAATATATACTGTGCTATCTATAGGTGTTAATACATACTGTAATATCTATAGGTGTTAATACATACTGTAATATCTATA